>NC_056728.1:1463986793-1464023874 GCF_019279795.1 Protopterus annectens | reverse complement strand
AACTCCCTCGAAAGCATTAGCCGTATTATTAATCAGGGAAATCAACACGATTAATTACGAAATAAATCATAACAATACGTTATATACTGATAAGTCAGATGTCATGAAGATTTTGAATCAATTTTAATCAGATATATGGTGAGCAACAAACTCATGGGCATGATGAAGAGAGAAAAGAGTTCTTACAGAAAATTAATTTTCCCAAGATTGACGAGGATTCTCATGGAGAATTGACTGCATTGATTATAGTTGATGAAGTTCTAGAGGCAATTAAGAAATTAAAGCCACATAAAGCCCCAGGACCAGATGGTATGACCTCTGAATTTTATAAATCTTTTGGTGGGATTCTGAGCACCGTACTTTCACAGACCTTTAATTATATCATTTTGAATGGCAGCAATGATCTTCATTTTAATGCCTCAAGAACAATTCTGTTATTGAAAGAGAATAGTGATCCCAAAAATCCAGACAATTATAGGCCCATATCATTGTTGAATATTGATATGAAAATCATGACATCTATTCTAGCTAGTAGATTAAAAAAATAATAAACTTGATAATATCAGAAGAACAGGCGGGGTTTATAGATGGAGACAGACTACAGACAATACATTAACTCTTCATACTTTAATAACTTATGCAAAGTATAAGAATATGAACATATATGCTTTACTAATTGATGCTTAAAAAGCATTGATAGAGTTAATTTGGCTTATTTATTTGAAACATTATCATATTTCAATATACCTCAGCTTTTTATTTCTATGTTAAGAAATTTATACAAGAATGCATACACTAGTTTATATATAAATCATGAATGTTCCAAAAGGATTCAAATTAAAAATGGAACTCGACAGGGTGCCCATTGTCTCCCCATACTGCTTAATCTGTATTTGGAACCTTTATTTCTTCATATGAAACAAAATGTTTTTAATAATTCTCCTGTACTTCTTGGGATAAAGGTTAGGATGGCTGCTTTTGCAGATGATTTAAATATATACAGTACCACACCGGTGTCAGATCACGGAAAAATACTAACAGCAATACAAACCTTTGAGAAAATTGCTAATTACAAACTAAATTTTAAAACCAAAATATTCCCTCTAAAGACACCTACACCTTTTCAATGCTACCATTGATAGGACGAGTAAGGACAGAAGAAAGAATAAAATATTTGAGGATTGACTTTTCAACTGAAAATAGAGAATTTTTATCAACAATATTAAGGCAACTGGAGACGAATAACAATGGATTTGAAAAGATGGAGTAAGTTGAAGCTACCGATGATGGCAAGAGCAGCGATAATAAAATGAACGTTCTCCCCAGAATGCTATATATTTTTAGAGAAGCACAACTTAAAATCACGAAATCCTTTTTAAGCAATTTCAGATAGGATTGGGAAATTTCTGTGGGAACCCAGAAAACGAGAATATCCTATGAGAAACTGATGGCTCCTAAAAGCGAGGGTTGGATTTACGGATTTTGAGATGTATTATACAGTGATTCAGGCCAATAGGATTTTAAGGGTGTCTTACTTGGATAGTGAAAATAGAAAATGGATACCCAAATGGGTACTGCTAAATTATAAACATATAAAAGGGAAGGAATTAATGTTAAAGCTGTACCATTTTGAATATAAAACATTGAGTAAATATGAGTTAATGGAGCACATCAAGGTATGGGCAATGGCGACTCAAACTCTGTTTGCCTCCTTGAATCTTTTAAAATATATGATGATGTTTCAACCGTTTGATGGAAATCCTAATATAACTATTGGTAATCAACTGATAGACTTAAAGAAATATCCATTTATTAAGGAATTAACTGTAAGGGATTTATACCCTTCCTAGGAGTAGCGGTACATGATATCTTAAAAAGAGATGAATCTTCCCATCTCTTATTTAATTATAATGAGGCAGTTAAAAGATTTGGCCATAAATTATTTTACCAGTTCTGTAATTAAAAAAGAGGAACTAGTTATTTCAGGTCATCTGTGGGAAGCATTGCAACAAGATAGAAAATATATATCCTCAGCGTATAAAATGGCAAAAGAGAAAATATAATAATCATATTCTGTTATGAAATACTGGAGTGAGAAATTGCCATCCCTAGGCGACAGTAAAATAGTAGAAGCGTTTAACTTAACATTAAAATCCGTATCACTTCAAAAACTGGTCTTTACTCAATTGATGATATTTAACAATGCATATTATACCCATTTAACACTTCATAAATTTGATTCAAAAAAGTCACCTAAATGTCCACAGTGTGTAGATCAGACAGCAGACCTGTTACACATGTTCTGGAGTTGCAAGTGCATTTATAAATTATGGAATTCTTTAAAGTTACAACTACAAAATATGGGTTACCAAAACTCAACACTCTCCTGGGAATTTCTGATTCTACATATTCCACGGAGAATTTGGACAAAACAAAAGATTGTAATTATGAATATTAGTTTACTAATGAAATTATATATAGCCACGAATTGGTTGAACCCAGCACAGGTGTCGTGGCAAAATTTCAGGCTGTTAGCGATTAAGCATATATTAGCGCACAAATTGTTAATTAGGAATAATAAGAAAAGTATAAACAGCATAAAAATTTGGGAACAAATATTTAATATTATTTTGGCATAGCGGTTCCTATCCACTTTCCGTCAGGACATTCTGTATGTGTACCAACACATTCTTGGATTAGATAGAAAATGTAGAAATAATACAAATTATTGGCTTGAGTTGGTTTATAATTGTCTATTGTAGATGCTTTTATGTTTAATTTTTTGTGATTTTATTTTCCTGTACTTGGTTAAAATGATATTTATTCTTAATGTATTATAGGAAAATTCAAAATGGAACTAAAACATTGGAAGCAATATTGTACATAATGTAAATAGTGTGTGAAATGTATAATGGTTTTGCAAAACAATAAAAATGATTATTGAAAAAAAAATAAACACAAACTATGTGCAGCCTCAAAAAATGAAGTTTAAGCCTCCAGACAGGAACAAATGCCACCACAGATGCACCCACAGGTATTATCTAACCTAAAATTAAGGATACCCATGCTAAGGCAGATGTTACAGCCCATGTTCCCACTTACACTGACTGATGTTTGTCCTTTTCTTATCTCTATTCTCTGCCCAGATGTGAAAAACAGGCTGTATACTTTCAGAGAACATTAACTTTTATCCCTAACATGAAGTGCACTGGCCATCTCCAAATAAAACAAAATTGTACACTGTTCTAGTAAATGCATTAAAATATTAAGGCTGCTAAGGATGTTTCTCTTATTCAGCTGCCATAATTTCACTGAACTGCTTGCCACTGTTCCTTTAAAGTTTGGATTTCCCTCAGTAATGAATGCTCAAACTTCTCAGGATTAATTGCTTGCACCTGCAGACAGCTCACCTCTATGTAAAAGTAGTCAGCAATGAGAAAAATAATGGCCATCTCAAATGATCAATGAAAGAATCTTTGCAATTTTCACTCAGAAAAGATAGTACAACTGACTTCAGCAGCAGACTTCTTGACTCCTACTGAGAAAATTTGCTACAGGAAAATAATAAGCTAATTATTTGCAGTTGCAGGGGAAAGTACAGTTGTGTACACTTACCATAAATGTAGATGTTCAAGTGTATTCACTGTTGCAGTCATCACATTTGGGTTATCTGCCTGCAGATAGCCCTCAGTCGGCCTGAATACCAGAGTCTTGGGATTTCTGGGTTGGATGTTGTCGCTTCTTCCATGATGTCAGGTCATCAGGGGTTTAAAACATGCAGCCAATGCCATTACATCAGTATTTCTTGCCCCAGATGTCAGGAGCCCCCAAATAGGAAGCAATTACATGGTATGGAACACTCCCAGCAAAAACTAAATACCAATGATGTAAAATATTCCAAACAAAAAGGAAAGGTAGAAGTAAAGAGAAGTCAGGGGGCTGGAGGGAGGGTAACCAGAACTGCAAAAGTGAATACACTCGAACATCTACATTTATGGTACGGGTACACAAATGTACTATGTTCTTCATGTTTCACTGTTGCAGTCATCACATTTGGGTTGATTTCCAAAGCTGAGGATGGGTGGAGGTAGTTAAGAATCATTAGGACTGGCAATCAGGCCCTGTAAGACTGCTGTGGCAAACCCAGCTCTGGATTTAGAATAAATAGGTAAGTGGCAGTGCTTGGTGAAAGTGTGTACAGAGCTCCAGGTTGTAGCTTCAAGGATGTCCCTGGTAGAGACTCCCCTGAGAAATGCTGTAGAGGTTGATGTAGCCCTAGTGGAATGTGTTCTGATCCCTTGTGGGGTACGTTTCCCAAGGTGTTTGTAACAGAAATGGATCCAGTGTGCTATCCATTTAGAAATGGTTTGCTCTGAAATGGCCTTGCCCTCTGCCCCTGCAGCAAAGCTGACTAGCAGCTGGTCAGATTTTCTGAGAGTCTTAGTCCTGTCCAGATAGAACCTAAGCTGCCTGTGCACATCCAGGGAGTGCAGGATCCTTTCCTCTTTATTCTGAGGATTAGGGAAAAAGTTGGCAAATGAATGGATTGGTTTAAAGCCACACTAGATACCACCTTGGGCATAAATGATGGGTTAGCCCTGAGGGGAAACCCTGTCCGCATGGAAGATAATGAAGGGTTCCACTGCCATAAGGGTCTGCAATTCAGACACTCTTCTAGCTGAAGTGATGGCTAAAAGTAAAGCTGTTTCCATAACATGAATTTTAACTCTGCTATAGCAGCAGGTTCAAAGGGGGGAAGTGTGAGCTTTTCCAATACAAAGTTAAGGTCCCAAGCTGGGATGGGAGCTCTCCTGGGGGGGGTCCTACATTTTTGGCTCCTCTCAGGAACTGTTTGACCAGAGGGTGAGAGAAGAGGGGTGGCTCAGTATTATAATGAGCTGAGATGGCAGAGGCATGAATCTTAATTGAAGAAAAAGATAGGCCTTTGTGGAGCATTTC
The DNA here is from genome assembly GCF_019279795.1 of Protopterus annectens. Lineage (NCBI taxonomy): Eukaryota > Metazoa > Chordata > Ceratodontiformes > Protopteridae > Protopterus > Protopterus annectens. Next base: position 1,464,018,915 of record NC_056728.1, on the reverse strand, counting down.
TGTTAAGTAATCTAGTATATGAGGTAAGCTGGGCAAAGTTGTGTCCATTCCCTGAGAATGGATCCAGGAACTGCATCTTTTCCACTTTTCCGAATAGGATTTTCTAGTACTAGGCCTCCTTGCCTCAAGAATGACATCCAGCACCTGCGCACTGAGGATTGCTGGTGATGAGTTCAGGGGATGAGCCAGGCTACTAGGTTCAGGGTCTGCAGCTGAGGGTGCAAAATCTGGCCCTCCTTCTGGGACAGCAGGGGAAGGGTCGGAGGCAGGTGCCATGGTGGCACTACTGTCAGACTGCGCAAAAGAAGGTACCAGTGCTGGCGTGTCCAGTCTGGTGCAATCAGGATTGTCCTTGGTTTGTCCTGTTTGATCTTTAGTAGAATCTTTGAGAGGAGGGGCAGAGGGGGAAAGGCATAGATTGAGAGGCTTTCCCAGGTAAAGGACAGGGCATCCACTTTCCAAGCTTGGCTGTGGGGAGTTCTGGTGCAATATTTGCTCAATTGATACTTCTGAAGGGAAGCAAAGAGGTCTACCTCTGGTGTCCCCCACCTGTTCCTCAAAAGCTTGAATATTTTGGGTTTCAGTTTCCACTCATGTAGGTCCATGAGATATCTGCTTAAGTCGTCTGCCAGTGAATTTAGTTTGCCTGGCAGGAATTGAGCTTGCAGGTGCACTTGGTTGCTCAAGGCTGTGTTCCACAGAACCATGGCTAATCTGCAGAGTTAGTAGGAATGGGTTCCCCCCTGCCTGTTTATGTACCACATAACTGTGGTGTTGTCTGTCTTTACCAATAGTTGTCCTGGAAGAATAAGGCCTTTGAAGGCTGTCAGAGCATTCTGTACAGCTAACATTTCTTTTTGATTGATATGCAGGTGCATTTGCTTTGGGCTCCACTTGTCCTGAATGCATTGCCCTGCCATGTGAGCCCACCATGCATAGTCTGATGCATCTGTTGTTAGCATTTGGGCAGTAGGGGGTAGAGTGAAAGGGAGTCCCTTGTTGTGGTTGCAGGTTTCTGCCCACCAAAGGAACTTTGTCCTTAGGCAAGGAATGATAGGAATCATTATTTCCAGGTCCTGAGAATGTTGACACCAGAGACTTTTTAGATACCATTGAAGTTTCCTCATATGCAGTCTTGCATATGGAATTAGGAGAATGTAAGAGGCCATGAACCCTAGGGCTTGCAGTATTTTTCTTGAAGATAGCCTGGTTTTGATGGCCAGCAGGTTTAAGTAATTTGTCAAATAAATTTGTTTTTCTGGAGTGAGGAATGCCATCTGGGAAGTTGTGTTCAAGCTTGCTCACAGGAATACAATCTGTTGGCTGGGTACCGGATGTGATTTATTTTCGTTGATGGTGTACCCCAGTGAAGGTAGAAGTCTCTTTACAAATGCCAGGTGCTGTAGAAGCAATTCCTGACTGTCCACCTGAACCAGGCAATCGTCCAAGTATGGGTAAATTTGAATTCTTCTCTGCCTGCAATATGCAACGGCTGGAGCTAGCCACTTTGTGAATATCCTGGGCACAGCAGATAAGCCAAAGGGAAGTGCAGAGAACTGCTCTGAAACATAGGTATTTCCTGCAAGATTCCCTTATAGGGATGTGCAGATAAGTTACTAGCAAAGGAAGCCGCTGTTGGAGAGTTAGCATTTTGAATTTTGGAACCACAAGAAAGGTGTTGAGAATAGACAGATCCAGGATAGGATGCCAAGAGTTTTCTTTTCTAGGTACCAGAAACAGCCAGGAATAAAAGCCTTGTCCCTTTTGTTTTGCTGGGACAGGTTGAATAGCCTTGATACTGAGAAGAGAAAATACTTGCTTTTGGGCCCCTGCCCACTAGTTTGGGGGAGGTCTGGCCATCCGCTTAGGGTTGGGAGAGAGTGGAAGTGGAATCTGTATCCCTGGAAAACAATGTTTAAGACCCATCTCTCCTGTGTACTGTACCCCCAGTTTTTGGCATGCAGTGCAAGTTTCCCTCTTAAAGGTGCAAGTACTTGGGTAAGGCTTGGAAGAGTTAAGGATAAGTCATTGTGCAATTTTACCATAGGATAGTGGCTTACTACCCCTATTTTGGACGTGGGAGCACTCCATTGCTTAGATCGGAGCATAACCTGAGACTGTAATCTTGGTGGTCTGCTGCCCCTGGGTTTGGACTCAGAAGGCCTGGAAGGGACTGGAAAAGACCAGTTGTTTGAAGGCCAATGCCTACTGAATCTAGGTGGCTGTACTTGTAAGAAATCTTTCACAGTTTGCATAGATTTAACTTTCTCCTCCATCCTTTTGAGGATTTGAGGACTTCTTCTGCTTTATTGCCAAATAGATGCTCTTGGTTTAATGGTGCATCTAGTAATTTTGCTTTGACATGATCTGGCAAGTTTTGTTCCTTAAGCCAAGCATGCCTTCTAAGAACAAACCCAGTGACAGCAGCCCTGCAAGATGCTTCTAAGGCATCAAACCCACATTGCAAAGTATGTTTACTAACTTGGTTAGCAGAATGCATTAACTCTTGTAAATCTTTGTGTTCTGCACAATCAGGAATAAACATCATTTTTCTGTTTAATTAGCTCCATAATATGCTGCTGATACTTTAACATATGAAACTGGCAATTTAAAGCCCTAATGGCAAGAGTAGCAGAAGTGTACACCTTCTTACCCCATCTGTCTAAAGCTCTAGAATCCCTGTCCGAAGGCGTAGGATTTTTGGCAGTTGTATCCTTAATGCCTTTAGATCCCTGGGAAATGGTCTCTGGATCCGCAGTGGGATTCTTAAAGAGGAATTTGTGGGAGTCAGGTACTCTGTAGTACCTGTCAGGTTTCCTGGGGGCTGGAGGCAAAGTATCAGGGGTAAGGCTGGATTCCAAGAAGCCATCATCTACAACTTCCAGAACAGGAGGGATAGCTAGAGGCTTGTGCTGAGACAAGTTTAAAAATTCCCTGAGTCTCTTTTTGGACTGAGAGTAATCCTGGCTCTTTCAGCAGAAATGTTCTCTAAGGGTATGCAAGGTTTCACAAAAAGAAAAATCTTCTGGAGGGGCAGCTGAGGGAATGGAGTCCTCTGCATCTGAGTCCTCATAGGTAGATAAGGGTATGTCCTGGTAATCAGAAGGATCAGAGTTATCAGACTCCTGATCTGAAGAATCAGAAAGAAAATCAGTTCTAGGTCTTTTTGAGGGGGAAGTCTGACTTCCCCTAATTAAGGTAATGAGGTCTTCAGCCATTCTAAGCATTTGTCTTTGTGGCATGTGGGCCTGAGAATGCACTTTGGTCATCAGTTTCCTAGGAGTAGTGCGAACTCTAGGCCTGTAAAATTTGGTATTTTTGGTTTGAAATGAAGTCGTCGGTTTAATATGAAAATCGGAAGGCCTGAATACACCCTCAAAAGCCGGTGCCTGCACAGCGGCTCCGGACCCATCCAAGGTAGGGACATCCGCAGGTTCCATAGTCGAAGAAGCATCTTGCTGCATACTGGACTCCGAATGGATCTCAGTAGAGGCCTGTGAATCTGTAGCAGTGGGTATCAGGGGCTGTGAAAGTGCCTCACCGAGTACCGGCGGACTGGTGACTAGCTTAATGATAGCGTAATCTGCAGTTTTGGACCTATGCGGTCTGTCTCTGTCTTTATCCTTACGTTTTTTCTGAAGATCGGTAGTCGGATGGCTTATCGAAGCCATTTCAGAATATGGAGATTGAGAGCAAAAGAATTTAGTGACAAAAATAGCCCAACGACAAATAGAGCATTGAAAAAGGCACAAAACCTACAGCGAGGGACATCGTGGTCTGGGCCTTGACAGGTGACGGAGTAAGAATGAAAATCTCTGTGAGGCATTTGCTTGCCACAGGCAAGACAATTATTATTTTTTTCTAACATCGGTTAGAGCAAGAAAAAAGGATCCCCAATGGGGTACTTATCTTTTAAAAGACTTCAGGTCTGAAACTTGAAAAAAAAAAAGAAGTTATGTACTTACCATAACGTTCCATGTGAGATGTTCATCTTCATTCATTCATTCAATGTTCATTTGATGTTCATTCGGCTCCGAGTCGGCCGCTTTCACAAGCTCAAGGTTTTAGAGTAGCTCGAGGCCAGGACCCTACCCCATGATGCTCTCTGTCTCACCTCAGATCTAGTTTGCTGATCCCAACATGTAAGACATGATAACACATAAATGGTACTCCAGCCGGAGTAAGAAATCCTAGAAGACCAACCAGACTGCAAAGTCTTACTCGTTCTTTGAGAAGCCTGGAGGGGGGAGGCGGGTGGGAATTTAAGAATGAAGACGAGATGAACAACTCACATGGAACGTTATGGTAAGTGCATAACTTCTTTATGTGAAGGTGTTCAATCTCGCCGTTCATTCTTACACATGGGTAGCGTCCCAAGCACCCTAATCCTGGGTGGCTCACAGGAGTATATTCCTGAAGACAGTGGAACCAAAGGAAGCCCTGTCCCTGGAGGCCCTATCTACTTTGTAATGCGTGATGAAGGTATGCAGCTTAGACCAAGTGGCAGCTGCACATATAGTGTCCAAAGGCAGCCTAGCTGCATAAGTTGAGGAAGTAGAAACAGCCCTAGTGGAATGCACTTTCACGCTGTGTTCTAATGGTTGATTCACTGAGGAATATGTGAATTTTATGCAATCAGTTAACCATTTGGAAAGAGTAACTTTGGATACTGGTAGCCCTTTCTTTGTGTCAGCATGAGAAACAAAGAGTTGTTCTGATTTTCTGAATTCTTTTGTTCTTTCCAAATAGAATCTCAATGGCCTGTGAATATCAAGTTTATGCAACACACTCCAACTTGTTAGAATGGTTACTGAAGAAAGTTGGGAGTTCAATAGTTTGATTCAGGTTAGCTTCTGAACATACCTTTGGAAGAAAGGAAGGGTTAGTATTCAGTGACACACTGTTGGGGTGAAACACCAAATACGGGGGTTTGATAGATAGGGCCCAAATTTCGGACACTCACCGAGCTGAAGTAATGGCTACCAACAGAATAATTTTAACTGGCAGGATGATGTAGGCTCAAAGGGAGGGAGAATAATCTGTGATAACACAAAATTCAGATTCCAGGGAGTAAAAGGTTGTCTAACAGGCAGTCTAAGATGTATGGTACCTTTTAAGAAGGCCCTACATAGTCTGTGAGACATTAGGTTAGAACCTTCAGATCTGAGGTGAAAATTCAAAATTGCAGCCAACTGAACTCTTACAGTGGCAGCTGCAGCACCTTCATTAAAAAGCTTAGTCAGGAATTCCAAAATGCTAGCAATTGGGGTGACGTACGGGTCAATATTATTTTGCGAAGCCCAAAAAGCAAATCGCTTCCATTTGCTGGTGTAAAACTTTCTGGTGGAAGCTTTATGAGAGGATACAAGGATATGCTGTACCTCTGTGGAGAAATCATGTGACCTGGCTAAATTGGAACAGCCAAGCTGTCAATCTGAGGGAATGAAGAGAAGGATGAAGAACCCCTGACGAATGCGTCAGTAGATCTAGAACTGGGTCCAGAATCCAAGGTTCCTCTAGTTGGTAGAGTCGAAGGAAGGAGAACCCGATCTGTTGAGGCCAAAATGGGGCTTAATAAAATTATAGTCCTCCCCAGGGCGTTGGCTTTCTGCAAGAATTTTGGAATCAGGGGAATAGGTGGAAAGGCATAAAGGAGTCCCAGGGGCCAATCGTGTACGAGCGAATCCCTTGGGTTGTCCCCTGGTGGGAAATTCAGGGCAACGTAGCTTCTACATTTGGCATTCATAGGGGATGCAAACAGATCACAGCAAGGCTGACCCCATCTGTGGAAAATCATCTGCGCAACCTCGTCTTTGAGGGACTACTTGTGCAGCATCAGAATGGCTCTGCTCAGTTTGTCCGCGATCACTTTGGATTTCCCCGGGATGTGCGTTGCTATCAGAAAGCGCCCGGTGGATACAGCCCACTGCCAAACTCTCAGGGCCTCTCGACATAAGGGGTAAGACTTGGTTCCCCCTTGCTTGTTGATATACCACACACAGACATGTTGTTGGTCTGGATCACAATCATCTCCAGAGGTAGAGAGTCGTAGAAATACTGCAATGCCACAAGTACCACTCTCAACTCCAGGACATTGATGTGCAACTGTGACTCTGTCTCTGACCAGGTGCCTTGGGCCATTCTTCCCTGAAAAAGCCCCCACCACCCTATCAGAGAAGCGTCAGTGGTCACCGTGGCTGATGGGGGGGGGAGAACAAGTGGGTGACCTACTGTTACATGATGGCTGGTCAACCACCACTGAAGATCCTTTCTGCATGAATCTTTAATTATTATCAAGAATGACATTGGAAGTTGTGGGTAAGACCACTGGGTGAAGAGTAACCGCTGAAACATTCTCATGTGCATACGCCCCAGAGGAACTGCTATGAGTATTGCTGCCATAGTACCTAGTAGTTTCAACACTTGGGAGGCTGGTACTATTTTGCTCATCAGAATGTCTGATACCTGTTGTCGAAGAGTTACTATTCTGACCAGTGGCAACTTTACCATGGCAGTGGTGGTGTCTAAGTCTGCTCTGATAAAGGAGATACGCTGCAATGGTGACAACGCAGACTTGTCGAAATTTATAGTTATTCCTAACTGAGAGTACAGATTGAGAGTAGTTTATGCCTGGAGGTGGCGGCAAGGAGCCAGTCGTTCAGATACGGAAACACTCGGAATCCTAGATGCCTCAGGTGAGCCATAACCACTGCCATGCATTGGTAAACACTCTGGCAACTGTTGTGAGACCAAAGGGCAGTGCTCAGAACTGACAGTGACTGGCTCCCAGCTGGAAACGCAAGTGATCTCTGGATGGTCTGGCCATTTGATATGATAGTACGCATATAGAGCACATCCAATCGCCCATTCCTAGGAATGGAAGAATAGATTGAAGTGGGACCATCTGGTACTTCTCCTTCTTTACAAAGGTGTTGAGTCTGCTGAGGTCCAAGATGGGCATCCAGTCCAGTTTTCTTTGGAACTAAAAAGAACCTGGAGTAGGTTCCAGATCATATTTGGTTTGCTGGGACTGGCTGGATGACTCTCTTTTCCTGCAGCCTTTGAATTTCTATGGCTGCTTGATCCCCGAGACTGGGTGGAATGTCCGGGATTTTCCTTCGTATGGGTGGGGGTTCTGAGAACAAAATGACATAACCTCTGGTAACAATTCTTTGTACCCACAAATCTTTTGTAATTTCTAGCCAGGCATCTGGATACAAAGACAAGTGACCCCCAATGGCCTCCAGAGTAGTACAGCTGGGCCTCCTTTCAGGAGCGCTGGTAGGGCTTGCCAAATACTTGATCCTCGTCTCCCTGGTTTTGTGGACCCACTCTGCTGCCTGGGCAGCGTCTTCCATTATTACTCCCTCCTCTGCCCCTGGAGGGGGGTTCACTATGTGTGTTCTGAAAAGCTCCTTGGGACTTCCGGAACCATATTTTTCCTCCCTTTTCCCCTTTGGGGTATGGTCTAGTAGGGGTGGAAAAATGGACTCCTATGGCAGACAGAGTCTTTCCATCTTGCTCACAGCTAATGAGGGTCTCCTTGACTTTGGGCCAGAAAATGGATGAGCTATGAAATGGGGTATTAACGAAGGAACGCAAAAACAATGTAAAGCACCAAATACCACACTGGTAAGCAAAGATGTAGTCCAAAAAACTGAGAACCAAGTGCTGATTGTAATTTAATTCAAATAATAAGCTGATGGCAACTCAAGACAAACATGAAATACATCCAATGCATCAAGCGCTTTCACCCGGGCTCTCCCAGGCTTTCTCAAGACAAATTAATACACCTTTCAATGGGTCTATTTATACTAGACCTTGTCAATTAACAAAGTAATTGATCTTTCAATCAAACAATTAAAAACATACTTTGCTATTTACTTACTGGCTCTTCCTTTGTAGTAAGTGTTAAATAACTACTGTAACCAACCTTAAAAACAGTTTCACAATCATCTATGCATACTTACTTAAATTACAAATTCATTTGTAAAAAGCATAAGTCCTAAAATATTTAATGCCTCTAACACTTTTTAACACTTTTTAACCTTTTAACATTTTAACAGCAACAAACCAGCAGATGCTAATAACATTTTTTATAAAAGTGCTTATAATATATTACCACTACATATATTTAAAAACTAAAAACCAACTCTTAAAAACTTTTTGTGCATTTTTAAAATGGACTATAACATACTAACTAAATATATGGGCTATTGTAACTTTGCCCTTCTAAGTTTAAGTATACTGCTTAAGCTTAAGGCATCATTGAGGCTAGGGGGTCTTGCAGCATCCAATTTCAGCTGCCAAAGCAGCTCCCTATATTCTAAAGAGGTTTCCCAGTCCCCTCCTCTTGGGTTGAATTTTACCTGTTCTAATACTAAAAACTTAAGGTCCATTTGTTCACAAACCAAAGAGTGTTTAAAAAATGCGTTTGATTCCCTTCCTTTACTGACTTCGTAAAGGTGCTCATATATTCTTTTTGCCAATGTCCTCTCGGTTTTGCCAACGTAAAAACTAAGGCAGTGTTGACAAAAACCAAGATATATTACCCCCTTTGTTTTACAATTAAAGTAACCTGGGGATCTAATATAAATTTTTCTTGATTTCAAGTAAAAGCTTTTAGTGTTAATAATATAGGGACACTGTCTGCAAGTTTTACACTTAAACGTACCCATTAGGGGTTGTCCACTGTGTTCATTACCAACCAACTTTGTCTCAAATAAATCTTTCAGATTCCTGTTTCTTCTTCTAATAAATTGTGGTTTGCAACCAAAAATTTGTTTAAATTCATCATTCATGGTCAAAATTGGCCAGTATTTTTCTACAATACTTTCTACCATTAAGCTTTCACTACTGTTTGTATGAACAAATGCACTACCCTGTTCTTTGAATTTGTTATTTGTTTTAACTAATTCATACCTACGTTCTTCACCTAGTGAAGGAAAGTATTTATCAGTCCTTTGGTTTGTGACTTCTATAACTACTGAATCAATTAACTGTATGGGATAATCTCTCTCAATAAATAATGTCTTCAGAAATGCAACCTCTTCTCTAAATATGTTCTCTTCACTGCACATCCTAGAGGCTCTGATAAGTTGCCCCTTAATAATCCCTCTCTTTTGAAATAGTGGGTGATTACTGTCATAGTGAAGAAACATATTAGAGTAACTTTTCTTCCTGTAAATACCAGATTGAAAACACCCCTGCTCCAAATTTTTGGAAAGATTTACATCGAGATAATGTAAATTAACTGTACTGATGTTGCATGTAAATTTAAGGAACTCTGTACTAGAATTTATATGACAAATGAATTGCTCTAGTTCTTCCATATTACCCTTCCAAAAAACACAAATGTCATCTAGGTAATGTTGATAATGTACAAGGCATTTAATCCAATCCGTGTTAAATATGTATTTTAACTCCCAGTAAGCTAATACAATGTTAGCATATGCATAGGAGCAGGGTGTGCCCATTGCGACCCCCCTTTTTTGCCGAAACAGTTCCCCATTGAAATAAATAAAATTGTTATTAAGGATTGTTTCCATGAATTCCACTAAAAGTGCTATAATATTGGCTCTCAAACTTGAATGACTTGCCAACATGTCATTAAACCAAGTTAATCCTATGTCGTGTGGAATACTTGGAAACAATTCTACCACATCGATAGTAACCAAGTATTGTGTGTCTTCATAGAATTCTTTTTTAACACTTCGTAGAAATTCCCAAGAATCCTTACAAAGAAATTGAAGAGATGTTACAAAGGTCTTTAATGTAAGGTCTACAAATTTTCCCAATGGTTCTGTGATCCCCTTGGCTCCAGCTACAATTGGTCTGAACTGCAGGGGCATGATTGTGAAACTGTTTTTAAGGTTGGTTACAGTAGTTATTTAGGTTCATAGGTTCATAGGTTCATACTAGGCTATCTGCCCGAGGGAATTTGCAAGCCTAGCCCATCGTTTTGTGGCTTACGCCACCCCTTAAGTATGGGGAACTATACCCGTTATTTTGCTGTGCCTCTGTCGAGCAGTGACACTGAGGTAATCCCTGGGGTATATCTGCGATCTCCCATCCATTGGTCAAGATTTCTCTTGAACAAGGCCAGCGAGGTGCTCTGCCTCACATGTACCGGGATTTTGTTCCACAGCATAGGGAGTCTTTGGGTGATGAATCTATCCCTCCAGCACGTCCTATTAATAGCCGTGTCGAGGTTTAAGTCTCCCGCCCTTGTGGCTCTGATGGATCTAGATTTTTGAGGTGAAGCATATTCATCAAATCTGGGTTTGACATGGCCTTGTATGTTAGGCAAAGGTCACCTCTGAGCAAGCGGTAAGACTGAATAGAGCTGGAGTTCTTTCAGACGGGTAGCATAGGACAGATTTTTGAGACCCTTTATCCTTTTGGTGAGGAACTTTTGTGGCCTCTCCAGCTGCTGCAAGTGTCGGGTCAGATACATTCCGAATGGGGCATTGTACTCAATCATTGGTCTGATGAGTGATGAGTAAAGGGAGACTATGTCCTCCCTTGATCTAGATGAGAATCCCTTCATGATAAGGTGGGCAATGTAGAAGGTCTTCCTAACTACTTTAGCTACATGGGTGTTGAATGACAGACTACTATCAACCTGGGTCCCCAGGTCCCTGATAACTTCTTCTGTGCTCAGTGGATTGCCACCTATTTGGTAGCTAGGGGTAACCTTGTTTTTCCCGAAGGGTATGACTATGCATTTTTTGGCATTTAACTTTAGGCCGTGGCTCTGGCACCAGTTATCTGTTTCTGTGAGACCCTTCTGAAGGATATCTGTGTCAGATGTGTTTTCTACTATGGCACAGTTTGCAGTCATCTGCAAACTTTGTCAGCCATAACCCTTCTGTGTTTGCTTGTACTTCGGAAAAGTAGATGCCAAACAAGAGTGGGCCCAGGACTGAGCCCTGTGGGACACCACTTGTGACAGGCTTTGAGTCTGACATGGCGCCAGTAACTCTGACTCTGTGGGGTCTGTCACTCAGCCAGTTTGCAACCCATCTTGTGATGTATGGGTTAACATTTAAGCTGATGAGTTTTTCAATGATACCCGAGTGGGGTATTGTATCGAAGGCCTTAGCCAGATCGAGGTAGGCTGTATGGACTGCCTTTCCCTCATCAATGGCTTTGGTGACTGTTTCGAAGAAGTCAACCAAGTTTAAAAGGCATGATCTTCCTTTGACAAAGCCAAACTGGGTTGGATCCAAAGTCTGCAAATTCCCAATGTCTTTATTTATGAGGTCCATTATGATCCTCTCCATGGCTTTGCAGATAAGGCTTGTCAAGCTAATGGGCGGTAATTTCCAGGGTCGGTGGAGGCACCGCCTTTGTGAAGTGGGACCACAGTTGCAGTGCGCCACTCCTGGAGTGCGTATCCAGAGGTAAGACTTTGATTAAACAGCTGTCCTAGCTGTGGGTTTAATTCCTCATTGAGTTAAGTGGAGCACACAGCCGGGGACACCATCAGGTCCCATGGATGCTGTGTTTTTGCTTTGGAGAGAGCAGTTCTCACTTGGGCGCTGGAGATGTTTGGGGGCTGCAATCGTTTGGTATAGATATCTCTCCTTTGGGGGAGGGGAGAAGTTTGCACTGAACCTGTCAGCCAGTATGTTGGCAATGTCTGTAGGATCAGTAATCTTCACATCATTTTGAACTAGTTCTGAGCATATCTTGGAGTTTCCTCCCAGGTTTCTAACATAGCTAAAGAAGGCCTTATGATTGTCTTTTGAGTCTTTAGCTATTTTCTCTCGAAATTTGCTTTGGATGATTTTATGAGGGCTCTTAGTTTTTACTTATAGTGATCAAGGGTGTCTTACCTTTTAAGGATTTTGCTCTATCTTGTAGTAGCTTCCTCCTTTTGTTGTAGAGTTTGTTTATGGCTGGGGTCCACCAGACTGGACGCTTGCCTTTGGTACAAAGAGTCTTTGTTTTGCTTGGGATTGCCTTATCCATGCAGTCCTGCAGGTGCTGGTAGAAGGCATTTGTAAGTGATTCAGCGGCTTGAGTACTGTTTTCCGCCAGCTCGGGGCCTTAAAGGAGACCACACTAGTCTTTAGAAGTGTGAAGTCGGCTTTTGAGAAGTTCTTTACTGTGGTCTTTTTATTTCAGGTGGGGTGGGATGAGGACCTCCAGCGAGATTAGTTTGTGATCTGATCTCACCAGTGAGGGGTGTACTTCTGGTGTTGAACATTGTGCTCCCATGTTCGTGATGATGAGATCAAGTATGTTATCTCCTCTTGTGGGGATGGTGACTAGTTGTTCCATGGCATTTGAGTTTATGAATTCCAGGAACTTTTGGGCTAGGGTGTTTGGGCTTGAGTAGTGTTCCCAGTCTATATTAGGGTAATTGAAGTCACCTAGTATGATGGTGTTTGGTGATACATTTATCCCCTCTAGTGTTTTCAGGAAGGCCATGTGAGGTTCCTGAGTTTGTGAGGGTGGCCTGTAACATGCTACAATTTGCAGAGCAGTTTTGCCTATGGTTAATTGCATAATAAAAGTGAGAACCAAGTGCTGATTGTAATTTAATTCAAATAATAAGCTGATGGCGACTCAAGACAAACATGAAATACATCCAATGCATCAAGCGCTTTCACCCGGGCTCTCCCGGGCTCTCTCAGTACTCAAGCCGCTGAATCACTTACAAATGCCTTCTACAAAGGAAGAGCCAGTATGTAAGTAGCAAAGTATGTTTTTAATTGTTTGATTGAAAGATCAATTACTTTGTTAATTGACAAGGTCTAGTATAAATAGACCCATTGAAAGGTGTATTAATTTGTCTTGAGAAAGCCTGGGAGAGCCCGGGTGAAAGCGCTTGATGCATTGGATGTATTTCATGTTTGTCTTGAGTCGCCATCAGCTTATTATTTGAATTAAATTACAATCAGCACTTGGTTCTCACTTTTATTAATGAAGGAAGACTTGAAAGCTTCTGCAAAGGAGCATAAGCGCATCCAGGAATGTCTCCGAAGAGCTATTGTTGAACCCGCTGCCCAACTCGAACCATCGGCAGCATAAGAAATGAGACGCATGGACAAGTTAACTATGGAATTAAGGGTATTAAGCTGGGCTGTCACCTTATCAGAGACACCTTCAGCTGTGCTACCCTGTAGAGTATCCCCAAGCTCTTTAAGGAGATCTCTTTGAAGATGGGTAAAATGTGTCAAATAGTTGAACGATCGCATAGCAAAAGTCACTGAACTAAAGATGCATTTCCCATACCTGTCCATAGTCCTGGAATCTCTATTAGGAGGATGGACAGTAGAAGAGGTTTCAGACATCTCTTTCTTGGTGGCTGCCACCACCACCATGGCATCAACCAGCACTCCCTTGGTAAGGAACATTTCATCTTGGGGTGACATAATACATTTGTTGGGCCTCCAAGGGACAGGTTCCACAGTATCAGGAGGCACCCACGCCCTTCGAGGAACCAACTCCATTAGTTCATCAAAGGGTGGAGTCACCCAGGAGGTGGAGGGTTGAGACCCAAAGGTCTTCAGCAGCACCGACTCATCATCAGTAGGGCTAATGGACTGCCAGTCACCCATATGCTTAAGGACTTCAAGGATATCAGCAAAGGAGATATCCTCTGAGGGGGACCATTGGGACCCTTCTGACTCCTCTAAATTGGTGTCTGTTGTAATAGACTCCTGTGGGGAGTCCAAATGCCTCGTCTTGCAAAGTTTCTTCCTGGGAACCTCATCAGTGGTAGCTTCCGATGAGCTCTCAGTATTACATGGGTCACCCAATGGGGCTACTTAAGGCTCTGGGTTCTCGACGTTTTACAGGGACCTGTGATGTAGAGGTAGAAAGCTGCACTTTAAAGGAGGAAAAGGAAGGCCCTGATGACGTAGGAGTCTTGGAAGACATAACCCTCCTCATAGCATCGAAGGCTCCACTGCTCCGACGCGAGGAAGCAGCCATTTCCGAAGAAGATGGCAACCTCCCCGGCACCAATACAGTGCACTCCGACCCAGATGAAGGAGCCGTGCTCATCCATGCCGACCCATCATTTCGACCCCCCCCCCGGAGCCGACCAGAGAGTGTTAACTCCCAGACTCCTTGAACGGCACTGAAGTAGTCTGACATGATGGAGCTGATAGCACTGGAACATGCCTCTGCTCCGAAGGTTCCACAATCATCAGTTCCCCCTCCCCCAGCTCCGAAGGCCCGGCTGGGCTCGGAGGAGGAGTAGACACAGCAGGTAAAATGGTCTTTGGCTCCGAAACCAGTTGGATCGAAGCCGATAATAATTTGGCTACTGCCGGATTCTCGAGAAGCCTCTGTACCACTCGGTCCACATCCATATTGGAGAGGGTTCTCGAAGAACGAGTAGAAGGTATCGAAGAAGCCACCGACTGCAAAATGGGTGACCTCAAGGTTTCAGAGACTGGCTCTAATACTGGGGACCAGCTTCGAACCACCAGCTCAGTGCTCGGCTCTGAAGACTGTGGAACCAGTGACCACATCTTCACAGCAAAGGTTGGAGCTGATGACTTGGGCTCCGACGAAGCTTTTGAAGATTTCAAACCCTTCGACAACTTAGAAGCCTGGTCAGCCTTGTCCAACGATTCCTGGTAATCTGGTTTCAGCAAACCCCTGTCTACCGGTTTTCTCCTGCGCTCCAGTAATACCCTGCTGCTAAAGGAGTGGCAAATGGAGCAATCCTCCTGGAGATGGACCGCCCCCAAACAGTACACACAACTGACATGTAAATCAGTTACAGGCATTTTCTGCCCATACTTAGGGCATTTCTTAAATCCGGACTTTTGTTTTTCTTTTTGATCAGCCATATCAAATGCAAAAAAATATATGCACCAGTCTAAACAACAAATCTATATAAATCTATATAACTGTCTAAGACAAACCACTCAAGAAAAAGTAGCCCAATCTAATATTAGACTAGCTAATAACACACTCACACAGCAAAATGCTAAAGCAGTAAATATATGTATCAAACGCTAACTATAATTTTTTTTTTAACTTTCTAAACTCTATTAAGGTTTTCTAACTGTTATAACAGGACAGGGAATAAACAAAAAACACGGCCAAGAAGGCCTAAGAGCAGCCGCTCTATAAAGATGAAAATTTCGTCGAAATCAGCAAGGACAAAGCCTGAAAAAAACAAAGGCTAACTAGCCAATAACACAATATTTATAACAAAGATTGCAATTATAACTATCTAAAATTTAAGTAAAGCAAGAAATACTGGCCCAAGCTCTCTCTCGACCTCCAATCTGTTGGAGCAGCAAACTAGATCTGAGGTGAGACAGACAGCATCATATGATAGGGTCTTGGCCTTGAGCTACTCTAACACCTTGAGCTTGTGCAAGCAGCCGACTTGGAGCCACTGGATCGGCTCCGAACCCATGTGTAAGAATGAACGACGAGATTGAACAACTTCACATCGAAAATTTCAGGAGACGGACGACTGGCACTTGCGAACTGCTTCTGCTTCAAGCACTACATGGCAAGAAAGACTGATGTAATGGCGTCAGATGCATGTTTTATACCCCTGATGACCTGACATCCTGGAAGAAACAACAGCATCTGATGCAGAAATCCTAAAACTCTGGTATTTAGGCCGACTGAGGGCTACCTGCAGGCAGATAACCCAAATGTGATTACTGCAACAGTGAAACACGAAGAACATCTTTCCATTATATTTTTCATGGCTTTCATCATTTTGTCTTATTTTCAAGCCTACTTGCTAACAAAAAGTACTTGTTCTGCTGCTTAAGCCAAGGGCATTAATCTAGTCATCCACCCTTGTATAAATAAGACAAATTATCTGAATTCTACATATAATATAATCAATGCATTTTACACTGCATCCCCACCCCAACAGCTCAAGATCATAGCAGAGCTTGCTTATGTCCAGCCTTTAGTTTCTTGTCATACTGTAAATCCTATATTTCTTGCAACTAAAAAAGACATACAACAGTCACCGAAAAGATGGGTCAAGCAATTTTTTAAGTATTCTTTCTTGTGTGGAGTCCAACCAGTGATGTCGTTACGATCATTGATGCCATAAGGCCAAGAATATTGAGAAACTCTCTTATGCAGGCAGCTTCCTTAAAGTGTGGGAGCAAATGGAATGTAATGATAACCAACCTTCAGATGTGAAGTCACCATGAAACAGCAGTCCAGAAGAAGGGGTAAGACCATCTACAGGGTGAACATTTTGAATTTGGGTATTTCCAAAAAGGTATTTAAGTATGATAAATCTAACACTGGTTTCCATGACAGCTCCTTTTGAGTATCAAAAAGATTCTGGTGTAAAATCTCTTTCCTTTTTATGGTGCAGGAACAAGTTCTATAACCCCTGCTTGCAACTTGTGCAGGATTACCAGAAAGAACAGACATGTTGAGACTGGTAGTTGCTGGAGGGGGTTCCTTGATGGGAGGAGGATTTTCTGTCCACTGTTAAAGAACATCCTCACTGAATTATTCTCATTATCAGCTTGTATGAGAGTATTAGTGACAGGCTGCTGGGGTGAATGAAAACATGGGGAAAGGGGCAGGAGGTAGGTTCAGGATGGCCTGAGTCTTGGCATAGCCATTCTTTATCACAGGAATGATCTTTCTGGGGGAAAAGGACTCCTTTTATTTGGTATGGAAGCATAATCCTCCTGGCATTTCCTCTTGGTACCATGACTCTTGTTAGTCTGGGAATTTTGTATAGTCTGCCCTTTGAAGTTGTATGCCTTGTTAAGGGAGAACCTTTGAATATGACACATTCCAGATACCCCATATATTAATTTATCTATGTCATACCATCGTCTGAGAATCTAGGTAGCAGCAGGACCAAACGCAAAATCAGAATGTAAAGCAGCATTCAAAATCTAATTTTTTTTTTAATATTCAGAAAAATTCTGCTTATGTAACCAAACATACTTTCTCAATGCAACAAAAGCTTCTGCATTTCTAGAAACAGTGTCAGCACCTTCCAAGAAATTGCTCAAAGCATGCTTCGAAACCAGAGTCACATTAGAAATAATCTCATTCATATAACACTTCTGTTCAGCAGGCAAAGATACAACAAAGTCATCTAAACTGTAAGCATATTGCAAAATAAATTTCCACATGAAGCTTTGATAATTTAAAATTCCAAAGACTAAACTACTAGATTGCACCAATTTTCCCTGAGATTCTAACCACATGCCAATTTTATCTGGTGGTGTAGTGCTCGGAGAAACCAAGGTTCTCTTTTAAGAGCTGGCAGTTAGAGAAACAGCACTTGGGTCAGATGACAATGGAGCGAAGAGATCTGCAAGATCAGAGTACACCATATGTTTCCCCAAAACCTCTTTTAGGAACTGGCTCATTAGCCAAATGTTTTACATGCAGTTTTACAGATATCTTATAAGGCCAGCAACAGTGGAGGACTAACCAAAAAATTAGGAATTTCATCCTCAATAAGATCATAATCTCTGCCACTCTCTGGTGTAGCTCCAGATTGCTTTTAGTAAAATACATCTCTAAACCTAGTTAGCGTTTGCAGAAAGCTGAACACTTGTTTATTTTTTTTTAACCAGTTCATCTTCCAAAGCATCACATTGGATGGACTCAAGGGTGTTCACTACTGTCAGTATCAAAGTCCTCATCACAATCTGAGGTGCTAGACTGATCTATAAAGAAGGTAGCCCCAAAGTAATTCTGAATAAGGGCACAATATCTAGGGACAGAGTATTATGTCTGGCAAGAGACCCCTTGCCAGACATCTCCTGTACCTAAAGGGTTTGGTTCTCCAATACCTGAAACAGGTAATGGAACAGCTCTGAAGGATGTGTCTGACCCCCTGCATGATACAGGACTTGGGTTGACATTAGTATGTGACACTGCAAAATATACGTGGTCTGCAGGCTAGCTTAAGGCAACAACAGGTTCTCAAACTGCAGGCTGAGGCATGTTTTTGTTGAGTTTTTTCTTTGTAAGTGCAACTGGATTTGATGGGAGGGGCAAGTGTATAAGGATCTGTTAAGTCATGGGAAAAAACACCATACAGAACAATTTACTGACACTATTAAGAGATGGTGAAGGGCAGCAATAATATAACATACAATGTCCCCACACAGCAAACAGAGCTAACCTGCAAAAAGTAGTGCAGAAGCAGTTTAAATCACACATATCGATATATAGATATGGTTCCCCTTCATAATATCGAATTACTGAATGCTCGAATGTCAGTAACTCGAAATTATAAAGTCGAACCAACAAAACTCCCGAAACCCACAAGCAAAAAAACAAAACCCCCCAGCATACAGAACACATACACCCCACAACATGCACACCATACAACCCACATAACATAAACTAAAACCCCTACACTACATGTACACAGGGGGGCAAGCCCCCCTGCACCCCCCACAGCCTCCCTACTTATATATTTTAACTCCAAGATCGCACTAATACACACAAAAAAAAACACCACACAGACATTTTAAACTGCCTCGCACACACATAAACACATCACACATACACAGACACATCCAACACTCACACTCATACTCGCACCTTCCTACCCTAACCCACACGCACAACTTACAAAACACACACATACACTCACTTACCTTCACTTTCGTAAAACATCCCAACTCACACATTTCCCATCCCGTAGCTGACATGCATAAGCGCGAATATGAGCTATTTGAATTCGCGCTTATGCAGATTCGCGCTTCTGCATTTTCGACTTTACAGTCTCGAGTTACTGAATTTCGAGCATTCAGTAATTCGGGATTGTGAAAGGGAACCAAAGATATATATATATATATATATATATATATATATATATATATTAATGAAACAGAAAGAAAACAGAAGTGTATAATAATAACAATAATAATAATGAGGAAGGAAAGTTTGCAACAAGATCTTTTCTGAGTCTGGACACTGTAATCCACCAATGCAGGCTGCTGAGTAGTTTTGACTTTGTGAGTCCTACAGCTGGCAGTAAAAGACTGAATAACTGACTTTTTGGGTCATGGGTTAGGCTTCCCCTGATGGGAGGGGTTTAGTGAATCCACTATCATAGACAGTGAAAGGAGGGGATTCTGAGCTCTGGAAAACTGTGTGAAGCCAAAAAACCCATAGGCCACTGAGGCAGTGTGAATGATGAACATTAGGTAACGACAGTGGATTGACTCTCTTCAAGAGGAATCTTGATGAGTGGATGGGAGATTGTAGATTTACTCCGGGTATCACTTCTGTGTCATTGTTAGACAGAGGCACAATATACTAACCTCGAAAAAGGGCATAGCAAAATTGATTTAAAATGGGTGGCGAAAGCCAAACACATTCTGGCTAGGCTTGTAAATGCCCTAGGGCAGATAGCCTAGTATGATCCTATGAACCTATATCTTCACTGGCAGATTAATACCCACACAAACAAATGATGCTTAAAAATTGAGACCAGGATTTCACTGTTAAGAGCAATGACTGAGATTCAACCTATGCACAATGCAAAAAGAACTGACAAGCTTTGCATATGAGCTCACTAAAGCCCCTATCAATTTAGATCACACAATGGGTCACAGTGTATGTGTGTGGATGCCCTACATGTGGAATTTTGTTGAAAAAATGATGAATTCCTACTGGTGAAGAAGTAATTCCAGCCAAGGACCTATCAAAGAGGCTATTATAGGTTCATAGGTTCATAGGTTGGTACTAGGCTATCAGCCCTAGGGCCTATACAAGCCTAGCCATAACAATTCCCTGGCTATTTCTTCCCACATTATTTACTTTCCTGGACCCCTGTCTAGCAGGGCGAATGACGTGATCCCTGGGGTGAATTTCCTTTCTCCCATCCAATCGTCAAGGTTCCTCTTGAAGAGGTCCAAAGAGGCACTCTGCTTGACATGTATGGGCAATCTATTCCAGAGTCTGGGGAGTCTCTGGGTCAGGAACCTATCCCTCCAGCATGTTTTGTTTATTGTGATGACAAGGTTTAGATCCCTGGAGCGTGTAGCTCTGAGGGATTGGGATTTCTTTAAGTGTAGCATGTCCAACAGCTCTGGGTTTGACATGGCCTTGTATGTTAAGCAGAGATTGCCTCTGAGTAGACGATATGCGACAGAGTATAGCTGGAGTCTTTTAAGGCGGTCAGCGTAGGGCATCTGCTTTAGGCCTGTGATTCTTTTAGTGAGGTATTTCTGAGGCCTTTCCAGTTGTTGCAGATGTCTTGAGAGGTACATACCAAATGGGGCGTTGTATTCTATAATGGGTCTAATGAGGGATGAGTACAGTCGGACAATGACCTCCTTTTTTCTGGATGAAAAGCACTTCGTGATGAGGTGTGCCACATAGAAGGATTTCCTGACTGTTGTGGCGATGTGGTTATCGAAGGTGAGACCACTGTCCACCTGTGTCCCTAAGTCTCTTATCACACTTTCTGTGTTTAGTGTACTGCCACCTATATGGTAATTCATGGATACATGTTTTTCCCAAAGGGATAACAATACATTTCTTGGCATTGAGCTTGAGCCCATGGCTCTGGCACCAAGCATCTGTTTCTGTAAGGCCCTTTTGTAGAGTATCCACATCGTTTGGGATCGTAATGGCTCCCAGTTTGCAGTCATCTGCAAACTTTGTTAGCCAGAGTCCCTTAGTGTTGACCTGTACTTCAGAGAAGTAGATGCCAAACAAGAGCGGCCCCAGGACTGAACCCTGAGGTACTCCACTTGTCACTTGTCTGGAGCTGGATTTGGAGTCGGCTACTTTTACAGTGTGGGTTCTATCAGTAAGCCATTTAGCAACCCATTGGGTGACATAGGGATTAATGCCCAATTTAGTAAGTTTATCTATGATTCCAGAGTGGGGGATGGTGTCAAAGGCCATGGCAAGGTCTAGATAGGCTGTGTGGACCACCTTACCCTTGTCCATGGCTCTGGAGACTGATTCAAAGAAGTCAATCAGGTTCAGGAGACAAGATCGGCCCTTCACAAACCCAAACTGGGTGGGGTCCAGTGTTTGAAGGTTGCCAATGTCTTTGTTTATAAGTTCCATGATAATACGCTCCGTGGCCTTGCAGATAAGGCTTGTCAGACTGATGGGACAGTAGTTTCCGGGATCCAAGGTGGGTCCCCCCTTGTGGATTGGGATAACTGTAGCTCTGCGCCACTCAGTGGGCACGAAACCTGAGGTGAGGCTATGATTAAACATGACACTTAGGTGAGGTGCCAGTTCATACTGTAGTTCATGTAGTACACAGCCCGAGATGTCATCTGGTCCCATGGATGCTGTATTCTTGGCTTTAGAGAGTGCGTTTTGTACCTGTGTGACCGTTATTACTGGAATTTGGCAATCTTCCGGTATTGAGGTGGGCCATTTGGGGGGGGGGGTGAAGTTGGCACTGAATCGATCTGCCAGGATATTGGCAATATCCTTTGGATCAGTATATTTAATGCCATTCTGTTTTAGCTCAGAGCAGATCCGAGCATTGCCATTTAGATTCTTGACATAGTTATAGAATGCTTTGTGGTTGTCTTTGGAATCTTTGGCAATTTTATTTTCGTAACTAGCTTTGGAGGATTTTATGAGGCATCTCAGTTTCTTACTGAGGCTAGTAAGGAGTTTTTGCATCCTGGGATTTTCCTCTTTTCTGCAAAAGTTTCTTCCTTTTGTTGTAAAGTTTGTTTATGGCAGGGGACCACCAGATTGGCTTCCTTTTTTGGATGAGAGCATTTTGGTTCTATTTGGGATGGCACGATTCATGCATGAGTGGATGTGCTCGTACAGTGCCTTAGTGTAGGATTCAGCAGTTGAACTTTCAGTTCCCGTCTGCATGGGTGTTATGAAGTTTGTCACTTCTGACTTGAGTAGCATGAAGTTGGCTTTGGAGAAGTTTTTATGGTGGTTTCTTTACTGGGGGGTGGGGGTGGGTTGTGGATGTTAAGGGTGATTAGCTTATGGTCAGACCTGACTAATGAAGGGGTGACCATAGGTATGGATCATTGATTTCCCATGTTGGTAATGACCAGGTCTAGGATATTGGAGCCCCTGGTGGGACTATGGATTAGTTGATCCAGGGCATTGGAATTTATGAATTCCAAGAACCGTTGCAAAGGTGTTGGGACATGAGTAGTTTTCCCAGTTAATGGCAGGGTAGTTAAAATCACCCAGTATTAGGGTGTTTGGTACTATCTTAATATTTTCAAGTATATTTAGAAAGGTGTAGTGAGAATCTTGGGGTATGGTGGGGGATCTGTAGCAAGCTACAATTTGGATTGCAGTCTTACCTAGTGTTAGTTGCACTTGGAGAATTTCAGACACATTGTGTTGGCCAACTAGCCTGGTGGTGTGAATATCCTTGGTGAATATTGACACTCCTCCACCTTTAGTGTTTCGGTCCTGGTTTGGTGGCCGAAAAGTGTGGTAAGAGTTGTAGCCTGGTATTGCAGGGGTGCTCTCTGGAGCCTTGAACCAGGTCTCAGTTACTGCACAGATATCGATGTTCTCCATTTTTAGGAGTGCCTCGAGAGAGTGCATTTTGAGGTTTAGACTTCTAGCATTGAGTAGCATTACCTTCAGATTTTGCATGCTTATACCTGTTACAGTGGTGGTTTTGTCCTTTGAAGTTTGCCTAAAAAAGGCACTAAAGGGGTGGCAAGAGCCTTAGCCAGTAACCTGAATCCCAGGGGCGACAGGTGCACACCATCTCTGGCAAAGCATCGTGGTCTGTCAATCATGTCATCCCAGGCAGACAGATACTGGATCCCCTTTGAATGACACCATAAGCTTAGCCAATTGTTGAAGTCAATCATTTTATCCTTATATTGTGGTATCATTCTGGGTGAAGGCAGGATGCTACTCAGTGCTAGGGTCATACCTGACTGGGCCACATGATCCGGGAGCTCTTCCATGTCTCTTTTCATGTAGTCCAGGGAGGTACGTCTCAAGTCATTCACTCCAACATGGACAGTGACAGAGTCATATTTGTACTTGTTGTGGAGTGACTTGAGTGCATTCAAAATTAGACAACAGTTTCTTGAATGAGACAGCTCTGTGGACATAGAAACTTGTATCTGTTGAATCTAAAGCATTTACGGGAAAAGAGTGTATAATTAAAAACTGGAAGTATCTCATATATCCTGGAGACTTGATGTCTGATTCCTGTATAACCCACACAGGGAATCAAGTTATCAGATGTTTGGTACCTACAATAAAGAGTCAGTCAAGATGTGAGTCTATGCCCAACAATACATAGCCCCTAAATTTCTTAACTACGACAATTGGGAATTCACAAAATGAGAGTGTATCAGTAATCTGGATGGCCTCCAAAACTGCTTCCTATTAAAATAAAGACAGCAATAGCAAATGAGCATAATTTTAGAACTTAGATTTTTTTTTCTAAAGGGCTACATCCCTCCTGCAGCCCACACCAGTACATATCACCTCAGGGATTGCTGCACCTTAGTGTAACAGCAAAAATACTTAAATAATTTCAGAGTTCTGAAGTTATGCCCATTTGCAGTTGCCATTTTTCAGTTATGATGGGGAGTCCTCTGGCCTTAACTCTGGGGAATCTCTAGAATAAAAATTCTACATCTGATGCCTGTGGACTAGCATCCTGAGTGGGAAAAAGTTATATGAACTATTTCTCTTTTGGTGCAATTTTGACTACTATAAATGGTACAGAAGCTTTCTGCTCCACTACCACTCTCCCTGATGGAACCACTGTAGAGGCAGTGGAGCAGTAGACAAAACAGGAACTTCAAGCAGGTTTCTTTCTGCAGAGTTGGTGAACAAATTCTGACCCCTCCAAGAAAAAAATGCATGATCAGACTTGAAATAACAGGTACTGCCACACTGGGCACCAGTGCTTGTTTCTGTGAAGTACCAGAAGAATCCATCATTTTTTCATATTCAAAGAACTCCACAACCCACTCTTTATTCTCTCTTTGAGTTTCTTTACAAAGGTGTTTGGCCTTTGTGTTTTGGCTAAGAGTAGCAGGATGAGAAGCAGTAAGAGCCAATAATTACCTGTACTCAAAAATAAAGCTTAACATCTTTTTATTTCAAGTAGTATAATGGTCGAAATTACAAGTACTGCAATTCCCTCATTAAAAAGACAGGCTTCTCATAAGCACTAAAATGGAAGCCTTTATCAGAAATCTGATACCTACAAAAGCACTTACTGACTAATGTCTTTGAAAGCACCACTGCAACTAGTAAAGGACAAATGAAACTAGAATATATATATATATATATATATATATATATATATATATATATATATATATATATATATATATATATATATACACACACACACACACACACACACACACACACATATATATATATATATATATATATATATATAGGCGCAGTGGTGCAGGAGTTAACGTTGTCACCTCACAGCAAGAGGTTCTCTGGTTCGATTCTCAGCTGGGGTGCCTTCTGTGCAGAATTTGCATGTTCTCCCTGCATTCGCGTGGGTTTCCTCCGGGTACTCTGGTTTCCTCCCACAATCCAAAGACATGCATCTGGATCGTTTCTCCCCAGGCTTCTGCTGAAAATAAGCTATGTCCTAGTCGGACTTTCCCAGTCAACAAAATAATAAATATATATAGATATATATATATATATATATATATATACACACACACACACACACATATATATATATATATATATATATATATATATATATATATATATATATATATACACACACATACATGTGTATGTATATCAATTTTCAGATTGATGGTACTTTAAGCAATGACAAAGGGAGATTTGTAGCTTTCAAAAGTTTTCTGAGGAAACAGAAACTGACTCTACATTCATATATATATATATATATATATATATATATATATATATATATATATATATATATATATACACACACAAAGACACACATACTGTTAAAACTGTTACAAATATGTAATAAATAAATAAAAAATTTCTACTTAAAGATCAACGCCTAGGAGTCAAACAATGAACTCGAGAATCAAAGCTGAGTGACACCTTACTTCAAGCAAAAAAAAAAAAAAAAGAATAGGGCATGGGGTACAGACCTTTTTATTGCTGGGCTATCCCAATGATCATAGTGTGAGGCTGCAGACATTCATTTTTATGGAAGTCTACTGAAAAAGCTCAGGCTTTGGCAATGATCTTCATCTTCTAACTGCTATTCATATTATGAACATACTGTAGAAATGAACTATAGTAGGAACATTAAATGGTCTGTTTTCCACGACATTATTTTTTTTCTAGACAGAGTCTCAGCTGCAAATGCACATTCAAAGTATACACTGAGTATTTTAGCTTTGAAAAGTCAGGTCAGTTTTACTTAACAGCAATAAATGCTGGATATTTCTCTCTGCACTTTGGGAGAAAAACTGCCAGCTTTAAAAACCCACGCAAAGAGACAAAAGTAACTACATTAGGGAAAATCTGGTATGGCAACTCAGTAGTATGCAGTGGATCCCCTTGAACCCCCACTGCTAATCTAAACAGTGTTTTAGCTTAGTTTGACAATCTCATTACTGGGTTCTAAGAGACAAGCAGGGGACCATATGAGATTTTACATGATAAGTAAGAAAAAGAATATAAAAAAAAAAACATAGTAGGAGTGTTGAAACTGTGAAGTGGTTGCAGTATGTCAATTGACATACAAAGATTAAGGTCTTGGCTGACTCAGATCTCTGTTCAGCTGAATCGAATGACAGCAGACGACTTCATTAACAACTATTTTTAAAGAGATCCAGGAAATGAAACTGGCCCTACAAGTGTAAGTTCATAAAATTAAAGAAATGCTATCAGAAATATGTTCAACATTAAATACACACTTAGATGTCATTTAAAAAAATGGAGAGGATACAATGTAGCTGGGATCTCAAATGGACACTTCAGAACCCATGTAACCATGAGACAAGTGTGCTGGAATGGGCAAGGTGCGAAAACAATTATATTTGTAGATTTTGTGTCTTTCTTCACCACATGCAAGAATACAATCAATTCATTTAACAGTATAAAATTAAAATTAGTGTTTCCATCCAAAGCACAGACTTCTTCAAAACTAAACTGCCATAAGTCTAAGTGATCCTTTTATAAATGCTGAGTAAATAAAATCAGTTAACTAATAAAACATTTAACAATTATTAATTAACAACTTCCTTTCAATTATTCCTTATTTGATACAGCACACTTGTGTCTTGTGTTGCATAGTTTGGGGAGTGTGCATGGCTGTTTTTCTTTGGTTTTTGACACTTCAGAACCTCACCAAGACTACCTGGAAGAGCAGATGGTTGAGTCTGAAGACAGAATATGCTGAAAGAATTCAGTTGACAGAAGTCACTGGAACAAGAAAATGAGGATTTTGTACAGTTTGTTAAAATTTACTGGCCACTTGAAATGGTTTGCGGTAAGAAATTAAAATAGAAAGAGCCCACCTGATGCTGTGGAAACCTCAGCTCATAAACAATGGTCATTCAAGGCCCATTATTGTTTGATTTGAGGCATATACCTTGGGGGGAAAAAAGAGTACTGGCTATGTGTTGGAAGAAATACATTATATTAAAAAGCAAACAGATTTTAATGGAACAGGAGAAGTCACAGGTATCTAGGAAGAGAAGAGCACGTTGTGCCCCATAATGAGACTGGCTAACAGTCTGGAAGTGATATTTAGACTGATGTATCCAGCAAGACTTAAGCTATTCCTATTGGTGGGAATTACTACTTATACAGGCATGGCCGCAGCAACATATGCCTTGGTTAAATATGCCAAAGGAACAGACATAGAAGCTCAATATCCTCAAGATGGATAAAAAGAGGGATCCTCTAACAGCTCTGAACAGCAGTCTTTAGCAAGGGAATAAATGGGATGAGGGATCTGTCTCCTCTGTTTAAGGGACAGTCTGCTCTATGGGAGCAGACCAAGCAGAAGAGATAGAACACAAGATATTTAAAGAACCGATACCCCAATAACTAAGGTACTGTTAACTTTTACTAATATGGAGGATAAGAGGCCTTTCTGTAGTTATCTTGTCTTATAACTTAGTTTGTATTTTCCTTCATTTCTATTCTGCTGACAATTGTGACCCAAGTGAAAATGGCATCCAGAAGTAATTCAGTGGAGAAATGGTCAGTTAAAAGAGCAATGACACACAATTTATTTATCCCTTTTAATAGTCTCAGCAATTCAAGTGCAAAAACTTTGTTGCAAGTACCACTCAGGAAGTTTTGGGTCCAAAATAAGTGTAAGACAATAACAGTAATATTGTGAAGAACTAAAGGGTTATGAAAGCAGAGCATT
The DNA here is from genome assembly GCF_019279795.1 of Protopterus annectens. Taxonomy (NCBI): domain Eukaryota; kingdom Metazoa; phylum Chordata; order Ceratodontiformes; family Protopteridae; genus Protopterus; species Protopterus annectens. The sequence goes on along the minus strand of NC_056728.1, from coordinate 1,463,991,629 downwards.
TCTTAGACAATATAACAAAATCTAAGGGGAAGTAAAATTGTCTCTGTTGTCATGGAATGTTAATGGTATTAACAACTGAGTTGAGAGAGGGAGATTGTTTGCCGTAATTAAAAAGTACAGGCCAGCAGTAGTTGCTCTGAAAGAAACATACCTGGACAGATTAGAACAATAGAAATTGCAGAGGGCCAGATTTTATGTTGCAAAGGCCACAGCTTACTTTGAGAGGAAGACAAGGGGAGTGGCAATTTTGATACCACAGACTTTCAATTTTCAGATTGATGGTACTTTAAGCAATGACAAAGGGAGATTTGTAGCTGTCAAAAGCTTTCTGGGGAAGCAGAAACTGAATCTAGTTTACATTCATATATATATATATCATCATCTTCTTTCAGCTGTTCCCGTTAGGGGTCGCCACAGCAGATCACCTGTTTCCATTTCTTCCTGTCCTCTGCATCTTGCTCTGTCACACCAACCACCTGCATGTCCTCTCTCACCACATCCATAAACCTTATCTTAGGCCTTCCTCTTTTCCGGTTACCTGGTAGCTTCATCCTTAGCATCTTTTTCCCAATATACTCAGCATCCCTCCTCAGCACATGTCCAGACCAACATAATCGTGCCTCTCTGGCTTTGTCTCCAAACCTTCCAACCTAGGCTGACCCTCTAATATACTTATTCCTAATCCTGTCCACCCTCGTCACACCCAGTGAAAATCTTAACATCTTTAATTCTGCCACATCCAGCTCAAACTCCTGCCTTTTTGTCAATGCCACTGTCTCCAACCCATATAACATAGCTGGTCTCACTACCCTCTTGTAGACCTTCCCTTTCACTCTTACAGGTACTCGTCTGTCACAAATCACTCCTGACACTCTCTTCCACCCACTCCATCCTGCCTGTACTCTCTTCTTCACCTCTCTTCCACACTCACGGTTAATCTGAACTACTGACCCCAAGTATTTAAACTCATCCACCTTCGCCACCTCTACTCCTTGCATGCTCACCATTCCTCTATCCTCCCTCTCATTTACACACACATATTCTGTTTTAGCCCTGCTGACCTTCATTCCTCTTCTCTCTAGAGCATATCTCCATCTCTCCAGGGTCTCCTCCACCTGTTCCCTACTCTCATTACAGATCACAATGTCATCCGCAAACATCATAGTCCACGGGGACTCCTGTCTGATCTCATCTGTCAACCTGTCCATCAGCATTGCAAATAACAACGGGCTCAGAGCTGATCCTTGATGTAACCCCATCTTCACCTTAAATGCATCCGTCACTCCCACTGCAGACCTCACAGCTGTCACACTACCATCGTACATATCCTGTACCACTCTTACATACTTTTCTGGCACTCCTGACTTGCTCATACAATACCACAACTCCTCTCTAGGCACCCTGTCATATGCTTTCTCTAAGTCTACAAAAACACAATGCAACTCCTTCCGACATTCTCTGTACTTCTCCATCAACACTCTCAGAGCAAAGATTGCATATGTAGTGCTCTTTCCTGGCATGAAACCATACTGCTGATCAGTAATCATCACGTCCCTTCTTAACCTTGCTTCCACTACTCTTTCTCATAACTTCATGCTGTGACTGATCAGTTTTATCCCTCTGTAGTTACTACAGCTCTGCACATCACCCTTATTCTTAAAAATCGGTACCAAAACACTTTTTCTTCATTCCTCAGGCATCCTCTCACTTTCCAAGATTTCATTAAAAAATTTGGTTAAAAACTCCACTGCCATTTCACCTAAACACCTCCATGCTTCCACAGGTATGTCATCTGGGCCAACAGCCTTTCCATTCTTCATTCTCTTCATAGCTATCCTTACTTCCTCCTTGCTAATCCATTGTACTTCATGATTCACTATCCCTACATCATCCAACCTTCTCTCCCTCTCATTCTCTTCATTCATCAACCCCTCAAAGTACTCTTTCCATCTCTTCAACACACTCTCCTCGCTTGTGAGTATATTTCCCTCATTATCCTTTATCACCTTTACCTGCTGCACATCTTTCCTAGCTCGGTCCCTCTGTCTAGCCAATCGGTACAGGTTGTTTTCTCCCTCTTTAGTGTCCAACCTTTCATACAACTCTTCATATGCCTTATCCTTAGCCTTCACCACCTCTCTCTTTGCCATGCTCCTCATCTCCTTATACTCCTGTCTACTTTCTTCATCTCTCTGACAAGCCCACTTCTTCTTTGCCAACCTCTTTCTCTGTATACTCTCCTGTACTTCCTCATTCCACTACCATGTCTCCTTGTCCTCCTTCCTCTGTCTAGATGTGATACCAAGCACCTTTCTAGCTGTCTCCCTTACTAGCTCTGCTGTAGTTACCCAGCTATTTGGTAACTCTTCACTGCCACTCAGTGCCTGCCTTAACTCATCCCTGAACTCCACCTCACAATTACACTTTTTCAATTTCCACCACTTGATCCTTGGTGCTGCCCTCACACTCCTCCTCCTCTTCTTGATAACCAACGTCATCCTACAAACCACTATCCTATGCTGCCTAACGACACTTTCTCCGGTCACCACTTTACAGTCTCCAATCTCCTTCAAACTGGCCCTCCTACATAAGATATAATCCACATGTGTGCATCTTCCTCCACTCTTGTATGTCACCCTATGCTCCTCCCTCTTGTTAAAATACGTATTCACCACAGCCATGTCCATCCTTTTCGCAAAATCCACTACCATCTGACCTTCTGCATTCCTTTGTTTAACACCATACCTACCCATCACTTCCTCATTCCCTCTGTTCCCTTCACCTACATGCCCACTGAAATCTGCTCCAATCACCAATCTCTCACCCTTGGGTACAGTCATCACCACTTCATCCAACTCACTCCAAAATTTTTCTTTCTCATCCATCACACACCCAACTTGTGGAGCATACGCACTAACAACATTCATCATTACACCATTAATTTCCAGCTTCATAAACATCACTCTATCCGACACTCTTTTCACCTCCAAAACACTCTCATCATACTGTTCCTTCAGAATAACTCCTACGCCATTTCTACTCCCATCCACACCATGATAAAACAATTTGAACCCACCTCCGATACACCTAGCCTTACTCCCCTTCCATCTGGTCTCTTGCACACACAATATACCAACCTTCCTTCTGTCCATCATATCAGCTAGCTCTCTCCCTATACCAGTCATACTATCAACAATCAAAGTTCCGACCCTCACTACCACAGTCCTAGCCTTTCTCCTCTCCTCCTGCCTTCAGCCATGTCTTCCGCCTCTTCTCCTCCTTCGGCCAACAGCAGCCCAATTTCTGCCAGCACCCTGTAGGCTAACAGTACTGGTGGCGGTCATTGTTAACCCGGGCCTCGACCGATCCAGTATAAAAATTTTTCTTGGTGACTGCATGAAATGTTTTGGCGAAGTTTTACGCCGGATGCCCTTCCTTACGCAACCCTCCCCATTTATCCTGGCTTGGGACCGGCACAAAGAAATGCACTCTCTCGTGCATCCCCAGTGGCTGGGTTTTATATATATATATATATATATATATATATATATATGGGTTCATGTTAAAACGTCGACAACTGACTATATCGACAAGTAGTCCTGCAGCACGAAATAAACTAAACCTCAAAGCATCGAAATATCAAATAACCGACATCCACTTAATCGACGCCAATTCAACCGACAGCCACTTAATCGACAGCCACATTACGCAAACATATACACTGCACCATATTGACCATATACTATCTGCGTGCTGCTAAATATCAGAATAAACATATCTCTTCATGGTAGTCACCGTAAATAAACCATAACTCTGTCCGTGAGCATATTGACCATATACTATCTGCGTGCTGCTAAATATCAAAATAAACATATCTCGTCATGGTAGTCACCGTAAATGAACTATAGCTCTGTTCGTGACCCTTGATCAGAAATTAAATACCACACTGCTGGACATTACATCTTAAGGAGTGTAGCTACAGACTGAACAAACTCGATATCAGTGTAATTTTCCATATTTGCAATAAGTTTCTCGAACCTCTGCTGACGTTGGATAAGCTTTCTCCGTTTAGGAGATGATGGGAAACCTGTAGACATGCGTATCCGTAGTTCATCTACTCTGTTCTGTTCACGGGTTAGGATTTGTAGCAGATAATTCAAATCAGTGCGCCGATCACGAAGCAAACACTTTAATCTGCGATGCCACGCCTCCACTTTGTTTTGCGTGCGCGGTAGACCTAACTCGTTAAGCTCATAAACATTCCAAAACGTGATTGGAAATAGAGGAGGAAATCTTAAAGCAGATGTTAATCTTGTTTTAAATATACGTTTCTTTCCGTACACATACCAATCTCCAAAATATTGCAGTAATTCCTGCATCTCACTGGGGAAACTAGCTTTCATTTCTTCAAAGGTTGCCTTCACTCTTACTTCTGGTAGGAATGCTAGAGCAACTAGGGATTTCACAGCTAACTGTGTATCTTGTGATTTGTTATATGCAGGGGATAAACCTAAAGACTGGACCTTATGCCAGATATTCTGCCCAAAGTGGAAGAGACATCCTTTTGAACGAACATCATGGAAGTTTGTTCTTATACTTTTTAGTGCAGCTACCTCAAAGTCAGATAGTATATATTGGACTGTCATGTCCATACCATGTGTTGTGAGCAGACAGAAGATGCTGTTCCATAGGTAGTTGTACACTTTTAGTGACTTCTTCGACATGAATGCATAGATCAATGGAGCTGACCTCATGTTGTCACCGTGTTTAAGTGTACCATGGACGGTATATAACTGACGTATTGTAACGCCTTTACTGAAAAACGTGCCATCCATA
>NC_056728.1:1463981793-1463984293 GCF_019279795.1 Protopterus annectens | reverse complement strand
AGTATACATTAGTGGGAGAGGTTGAGAATAGATAAAGTATAGAAGGGAAGGAGGCTAAAAGAGATAAGGAAAGGAGAATACTGCAGACTGGGATAGCAGTTTTGGGGTAGATGGGTAGGGTAATAGAAAATAAAGAGAGGTAGCATATTATATGTATGAGAATAAAGAGGTGGGAGGGGGTGCAGCTAAGACTGGAAAGTTTGATAGGGAGAGTGTACAACTTTGAATAGTGGGGTGAGTGAGAAATGACAGAAGGAAAGACAGACTTTAGTGTTTAGGTAAAACACATTGAGTGAAGGGGTGAATGAAGGAGAAAAATGAGATGAAATAAAAGACGCCAGTGTTTTAGGTAACAGCTGGAGAAACTATTGAACAACTTCAAGTCCATTTGAAGAGAAGGTGAGCATGCAGTGTGGTTTTAAAGGTAGCAGGGCATTGAAGTGTGTAAATACTTGTAGGAAGACTATTCCCTATTTTAGCCATAACCATGGAGTATAAATGCTGCCAGCTAGCAGTTTTGGTTTGAGAATTTGCAGAATAAGGACTGAAGGGCAGGGCACTCTTGAGATTTATTAATTAATTTGTGAGTGAAAGTTATTTGAAGATAGATTAAGTAGTGGGGGAATTCCAACCACTGACGTTTACTGAGGGCTTTACAGTGGTATGTAGAGTGGCGACTATTGGTTGCAAATTTGGCTGTCTTATTCTAGCATGATTCTAATTTGGATGTCAAGGAGGCCTAGAGGTTGTTTTGGTGTGCCACAAAATAAGGAATGTAAGAAGGTAGGATGAAGAAAGTATTTGTTTTGTGAGGAGGGAAAGGAAGGGTTATGTCAATAGATGGGACCTAATTTTTTTGTGGGTATTACTGATGTTACTGTGAGGAGAGTGTGTTGAGTAGATGGAAAGAGTACTTTGAAGGGTTGATGAATGAAGAGAATGAGAGAGAGAGAAGGTTGGATGATGTGGGGATAGTGAAACAGATTAGCAAGGAGGAAGTAAGGACAGCTATGAAGAGGATGAAGAATGGAAAGGCTGTTGGCCCAGATGACATACCAGTGGAAGCATGGAGGTGCTTAGGAGAAATGGCAGTGGAATTTTTAACCAGATTGTTTAATGAAATTTTGGAAAGTCAGAGGATGCCTGAGGAGTGGAAAAAAAGTGTTTGGTACCTATCTTTAAGAATAAGGGTGATGTGCAGAGCTGCAGTAACTACGGAGGGATAAAATTGATCAGTCACAGCTTGAAGTTATGGGAAAGAGTAGTGGAAGCTAGGTTAAGAAGGGAGGTGATGATTAGTGATCAACAGTATGGTTTCATGCCAGGAAAGAGCACTACAGATGTAATGTTTGCTCTGAGAGTGTTGTTGGAGAAATACAGAGAAGGTCAGAAGGAGTTGCATTGTGTCTTTGTGGACTTAGAGAAAGCATATGACAGGGTGCCTAGAGAGGACTTGTGGTGCTGTATGAGGACGTTGGGAGTGGCAGAGAAATATGTAAGAGTGGTAGAGGATATGTATGAGGGTAGTGTGACAGTGGTGAAGACTGCGGCGGCAGTGACAGATACGTTTAAGTTGGAGGTGGGATTACATTAAGCATCAGCTCTGAGCCTTTCTTATTTGCAGTGGTGATGGACAGGTTGACAGATGAGATCAGACAGGAGGCCCCGTGGACTATGATGTTTGCAGATGACATTGTGATATGTAGTGAGAGTAGGGACCAGGTTGAGGAGACCCTGGAGAGATGGAGATATGCTTTAGAGAGGAGAGGAATGAAGGTCAGCAGGGCTAAAACAGAATATGTGTGTGTAAATGAGAGGGAGGGTAGAGGAATGGTGAGGATGCAGAGAGTAGAGTTGGTAAAGGTGGATGAGTTTAAATACTTGGGATCAACAGTTCAGAGTAATGGTGAGTGTGGAAGAGAGGTGAAGAAGAGAGTACAGACAGGGTGTAATGGGTGGAGAAGAGTGTCAGGAGTGATTTTTGACAGACGGGTACCAGTAAGAGTGAAAGGGAAGGTCTACAAGAGGGTAGTGAGACCAGCTATGTTATATGGGTTGGAGATGGTGGCATTGACAAAAAGGAGTCAGAGCTGGATGTGGCAGAGTTAAAGATGTTAAGATTTGCACTGGGTGTGACGAGGATGGACAGGATTAGGAATCAGTATATTAGAGGGTCAGCTCAGGTTGGACAGTTTGGAGACAAAGAGAGGCAAGATTGCGTTGATTTGGACATGTGCTGAGGAGGGATGCTGGGTATATTGGGAAAAGGATGTTAAGGCTGGAGCTGCCAGGTAAGAGGAATAGAGGAATAGAGGAAGACCTAAGATAAGGTTTATGGATGTGGTGAGAGAGGACATGCAAGCGGTTGGTGTGAAAGAGCACGATGCAGAGGACAGGAAGAAATGGAAACAGATGATCCACTGTGGCGACCCCTAATGGGAACAGCTGAAAGAAGATGATGACGACTGATGTTACTGTGAACATGGAGAACAAACCTTTT
>NC_056728.1:1463970657-1463981293 GCF_019279795.1 Protopterus annectens | reverse complement strand
GGTTAAATTGGGGGCAGGGCAGACATATATGGCTGTGGGGGGGATACCTATCAGTCCCTGACGTATGTTGTGTGTGCCTGTCAACCCCATTAATGGTGCATGTGGACATATATGTTCCTGCTATTTTCCCACCTTATCTATAGATGTATGTCTGTATATACCTAAATATATATAAATATATGCTTAGACATTAATATTTTTTCACACAGACATACATCTACATGTTGGAATACATTCTCTGTACTGTTGAATGACTGGGCTAGATGATATGTTTGTGAATACAGCAAGGTTGTGTATGTCTGAGATGGCTTACAGGTAAATCACTTTGGTTATGATGTGCATGGTCCTTGGTTTGAGCCTAGCAGAGGTTGTTTATTTTGTTGCTTGGCAGAACAAGGGCCAATGGATACAGAGTGATCAAGGCAATTTAAAGCAGTTGTAAGTGGGGTTCATGCGGGTTTGCGCAGAGGTAAGCACTGCTAAAGTCTGGTTACAGTTTTTTATACTCAGCTGCTGAATTGCTTAACCTGTGTAGCCATTGCTTAGCTCTGCGCAAATCCATGCAAACCTGTTTACAACTGCTTTAAAGTGCCTAAAATACTGTGTATCCAACGGGCCGTGTTCTGCCTAGCAACAAAATAAACAGCTCTTGCAAGACTCAAACCAAGGGCCCTATATACCTTAAACAAAGTGATTTACCACTAACCCATGACAGATACAGATACATTTGATGTTTTCAGAAGCATATCATCTAGTCCATTCATGCAACAGTACAGAGAATGTATACCAACATCTAATTGTATGTGTGTGTAAATATATTAATATCTAACCAAATACAACATTACAACATATCTAGATATATATATATATATATATATATATATATATATATATATTGATTTCTAAAACTATATACATATATATCAATATATATGCACATATATACATGCATATGCCTACATTGACACATATATGTGTCTACACCTATATGTCTACAAATACACAGCACATTACATATGTGTACGCAGATATATACGTGGGTATATACGGTCATAGTTACATACATGTTAGCAGATACATATATCTATATAGGTATATATGGCCATACATCTGTAGATAGCAATAGCAGTTTAAAAAATATGCATATGTTCACAGGGATCGTTAATGGAGTTGAGAGGACACACACTATACGTCTGGTACAAATAGGCATCCCTCCCCACAGCAAAACACGTGCATCCTGCAATACACTACCAAGTACAGTTTGTCTCCCATAGGACATGTAATATGTGGAAGCCATCAACATCCCCAGGATACAGATACATAGACCACAGATATGCAGATACAGATATACATATGTATACATATATATATATATATATATATATATATATATATATATATATATATACATGTGACTACACATACACAAGCAGATATATGTACAGTAAGATATATATGTAGAAGGTGCACACAGTATGGAACAGCCACTATGCCTACAGTTAACACCTGAACAACTGGACAGTGTATGGGCCACCCACACAAATGTCAATCATTGCCTGCAACATATACCCATAGAAAGATCATAGGAAAAACACCACACACACACAGGTTTGCAGAAATGTGAATCCTTTAATTGTGTACTATAACAGTTCTATATGCCATGTCATATAGCTGTGCATATACTGACAACCATATAAACAGAGTACTCAACTGTGGAACTGTTACAGTAATACAGTAGTCTGGAAAGGTTCACAACTGTTGCTGTCCAGGCCAAGCTCTTCAAATTGTACAATAGTGGAGACAGACTAGGCCACAGGATACCATAAAAACAACAGTATGTACTGCAGGTGTGTAGTACAGCAGCCTCTATCTACACTCTGTGCATACTCAGTAGGAGGTAAAGATGTTTTGTGATCAAATGGGTTGTAACTGGTACATAAGGCATAACTGACACCATCACAAGCACACCAACAAATAAAACAGTCTGTATGACAGGAGGCAGTAGGCTTGCAGTACCCCAATTCAGGTAAGTAATGTCAGTATAGGTGAAGTATATGGTACTGTACATCCAGATACCTTGTGGCAGCTCATCCCTGACACACCCACATTTTGTAACAGCCTAGGTTATTTATGGTGCTCCCCACCTACACTCAATAATACAGGCCCATATACCACTGTTACATACACTGGCCTCTGGAGTGCATAAGGGCACACATGTATTGTGTAGGTGACGCCCTCACATATATGGCCCCAGACTCACAGTATGTGTGGAGATACAACAGCAGTGGAGTAGTGGCAGCAATGGCAGTGTGATATACTCACAGCCCACTACAGAACAACCCTCAACAGCATGACATATGTGCAAAGCTTGGTATGTAGATAGAGGACAGAGACTGGAACACAGGCACATATGTGGAACACTGTTGCCATACACTAAGCAAGGTGCTGGTTTTACAGGATAGTCTGCAACATACCCTTAGTCAGGGAATTGAGGTTAGACACAGAAATGGATGTAGCCATGTACTGATAGCATGGAACACACGCACACTGCCACTGTAATATCTGACACAGGACCTGTGTGGTGGACAGATGACACATGATAGGCATACCTCTGTCCAGCAAGAGGATAGGCCCACAGTAATGAGCTATGCAGACAGACTGCATTCCAATGTACAATAGTATGTACACACACACCCTGTAATACCAGTACTATGCAATGCATAACACAACTCTAGTCACAGTCTGTCTGTAGTTCCTGATCCTTCTATGAATATGTGGCTGTTCTGAGTGTGCAGGTTCTCCTGTAAGTGGTATTGCTACCTGCTGTCTGTAACACTGATGCTCACACACAGGACGGATCGCCATCACACAGGAAATGTAAAGGGACCACACCCACATGCTGTAGGGATTCATAGTTGGTGGTTGCCAAGACAGTGGTAATTGGAAGTAGTACACATGTGTAATTATATATATATATATATATATATATATATATATATATATATATATATATATATATATATGGCTATCTGGATAAGTATATGTACATATATTTCCACCATATGTCCTGTACTTGGAGTGTAGCCCTACCCCAGCCCCTATAGTCCCAAAGTCATAGTGCAAGGGGATGTTTGGTATGTATAGCAGGTATATTACTTGACTATTGCTGCTGTCATTGGGACTGTCTTCACAGACATGGTGTGTGTGGAAGGTGACATCTGCTTATAATATGTGTGCCATTGGCTACTGATAGGCATCCTAAGGTAACCATTGTAAAGTACTGCCACTAGCATATAATGCCCTGTGGAGTGCAGCAGAGATATTGGCCAATATATGTGGAACTTTGGACACACCCTGTACAGTCCAGAGGTTTACACATAATCCCTTAGTGCACAACATGTGTACCAGGCCTGACAATATGGATATAGACAGCCGTGTAGATGGGTATAACACATAACGACTGGTATACATTTGCCACCATAGGTTTTGGATTCACACACTCCTGTCTGGCTCGACACATAATGACTGCTGGTACAGATGTGCCATGGACACATACTACCCACTAGATTTGGACATACATCTGTACAGCATCCCACTGCTCTGTCTGACATACATGACTTTTAAGGAAGGCCCGGCAGCAGTACATCTGGCAAGTATCAGTACATGACATCTCACTGCTAGGCATGTAACAATGCACTGTGCAGGCTACAGGCAGACTGGCTTAACACTGGCCTACATCTCATATGGGGGAATGCACATGTACCTGCATATATAGCAGGCTCAACAGCCATGTCACAGCACAGGGTAAGATACACCTGTGTGAAAGTGCATAACCACAACCAATGTGAACACAGCCACAGCCACATATGATAAGCTAGCATATTATTACAGTATATGGACTATCTGTTCTACACCATCCTCATGTGTGCAACTCACAGAATGACCCTACATATACTGGGCTGCTACACAGTTTGGTCTGATGGCTGTCTGTGGCATGGGACATGTGTGTGCATGGCCCTACAAACATGTATGGCAAAATGGTACTGTACAGTGGGGCAGCATGTAACATCAGATAGAACGGGAGCTAGAACAATGACATTTACCACAGTCTGTACACAGGCTAATGTACATATTAACAATACACACACTGCCGACATTCACCATCACTATACAGACCTCAGTACTGTACAAACATCCACAGAATGTCCAGGTTATATCCTGATATATAACCCCTACTGTACATGACATGTGTAGCAATCTGATATATCACTGGCTTATTATCAGATATGATGACACTATTTATGGTGAACAGCACCTATGCACCACTTCATGCATGACATATGTACAAAGGTTGACAGAGGTGTGGCTGACAGCACATACACAGGGCCAATATAGACATGCTGCTGTGATAATCTCATACATTTACCATTGTAACGGGGTTTGTTGCAACATATGTCCTATGTGGGATATGAAGTCAGTAACTGTCACGGCCTTCACCATCTACAGACTGCAATCCTCACACTACCTTCTGCATTCCACAGATAGATGCACCATGGCTAACACATGAAACCAAAGGCACAACATTGCCCAGTCTAAAGATGACCCTGCAGATGGGGATTCCTCATATACATGGAACTGACATGGCAGGTATTGCGACATGTATGACCGGGATATCCAGACAAACACTGTTAAGCCAACATTACTCCAACTGCAGTATAGCAGCACTTACAGTCTGTATTCAGGTCAGGCACATCCCCCTCCTGTTTGTTGCCACCTTTCCACAGTGTATGTTGTTAGAGGTAAATCCCCAATCCATCTGAGATGCTGTTTGCCAAACAGCAGATCTATTTCCTGTTCACAGTGACTGAAAAGGTCCAACACCACCATGATGTTCCTAGGTATTGGTGTGTGCTTCCATGCATTTGGCTATGGGAATGTTACCACATTCAATCAGCTAGAGGAGGGCTGCAAATCATGCAAAGGCCATCAGCTGATCATGAGCATCACTTAAATTACACATGCTGCTGCCTAAGCAATGCAGGTGTGGGGCTCCACATTCACCAGACAGGAGGTAGGGGAGGCAGACAGAGGCAAATACATGTCAGTGAGGGGTGGGTGAGTAAAACTGAAGCATGTTTGTGTCACACACCTACCAGCACAGGGTATCAAACACTCAACAACTATGTAGTGCTATCACAGTTTATATGCCATTATTGAATGTGCCACATGGGTAACCTGCTGTGGAGCACTCAGAACATATATGTGATGGTGAGTGACAACTGCAACAGGGATACGGTAGATATATGGTAGGTGACGTACACGTGCCTGTCTGCATGAACAGGTGCCAGCATCAACACAGGCACACTCACACAGGGATGCACACACATTGACACACTTGGCAGGGCCAGGAGTGCAACTCATCATTAGTGGGATTGCCACAACACATCGATGTGCAGGTATCACATGCACCACATGGGTCATACGGAGGTTGTATGGGCAAAGAATATGAGGAGGTGTCAGACATCAGACAGCATGCTTCAGTATGCCCTGGTGGGGTTGTAGTGAGTGTGGATGTGGACATATGCACCATACAACACACACACACTAACACACAGGGTGCCAGTTCTGACATGCATGGCTGCATGTCTGCATGGGTGTGTGGTGGTAAACTGTGCCAGCAGGCTGTACAAGGGTAGGCGATGGGTATACCTTGGCATCATGCCACATGACATTGGTCTGCATTGTGGCTCAGGCCTGTAGTTTCTGCATTTGTCCACACAGGTGGGTATTGCATCCCCCATCCAGTCACCTGGGTGACTATTGTGTGTGGCCAATGCTGTGCAACACTTGCCATGTAAGTGTTCCTTAGTCCATGACATGGATGGTGTCTGGGATGTGCACACCTCCCACATGCATGTACAGTGACATGTGCTACTGTACCTGGAGTGTCTGGCCCATGTTGTGAACACAGATTATTATCAGATGTGCCAGTCTTGCCTACCTGTGGCTGGAACTGGTAGTTGGCAGCAGGTTTACCCTACAGCTACATTGATAGCATGCTAACTGCATTCCTTGATGTCAGTGTCATCTGTCCATACAGGGCATTTTGTCAGGCATGGTATGTCCATTGTGAGTCACATGTGAAGGCACCATAGGTGGTGCAGGTGTCCATTGGGGAACATGGTGGAGGTGTACTGTCTGCATGTACGTGCATATTGGACAGATGGGCAGGGTGACATGCCCTCTGTATACCACTGCTATCACTGCACAGTTACTATCAGTGGCCAATATGCACTGTACTACCCACATATTGGCTGTTGCCTAGGCATGTGTGTGCATATGACACATGGGTTGAGTGTGTGCTCTGGGTAATAGTGGGCTTGCTAACTGTGATTGGCTAGCCTTGATGTCACATGTATGGGTATGGCTTTGCATCTCAGCCTCTCAGCTAATGTACATCTGTTATCTCTGTATGGTTGACATTGTGATATATAGTAGGCCACCATAAAAGAAATAAGCAAAACCCCCTCCACATTGCCCACCCACCTCTACACAGGATATGAGTTACAAACACACACACACACACACACACACACACACACACACACACACCCACACCTGTCATGTCTGGGAGTTGAACCCCTACCTAACTAATTTATTATACTACAGCACTGCTCAGTTTTAGTACACTCCACAGACATTACTGAAGTACTGTTTCCCCAAAGGTGTACTTCACAATCAATGACATCAGCAGGATTAACAAAGAAGGGCATTTCAACTGTACTGCGAGTGACCAGCCTAAAATGCATTGCTCCCTACACAGACAGTGGGACACACACACAAAACATCAACGACAGACAAATGTGTGGGTAAAGAACCCCATGACCAAGGTCTATAGTACACTACAGCATAGAGCTGTAACTGTACTGCGAGTGACCAGCCTAAAATGCATTGCTCCCTACACAGACAGTGGGACACACACAAAACATCCACAACAGACAAATGTGTGGGTATAGAACTTGGGTTACCACCTGTCCCACTTTGAGAGGGACAGTCCTTCTTTGGGCAGTTGTGTCCTGACAAAAAATATTAAAAAGGGCAAATGTCCTGAGATTGTAGGATATAATTATGCCCCATATTTTATGTAATAGTTGCATAAAACAGTTATTTCTGTATCTAAAATACATAAATGTTACAAGAAACATAATAAGCAACTAAACTGCTATAAGAATAAGCTTTTATTTAGGAAAAAAAGTTAAGTTCTATCCTTTGTACTGACTGTGGGTATGTGTTGGCCTGTAAAATCTGATGTATGTCCTGAAAATGTCCCACTTTGGCCATTCGAAAAGGTGGCAACCCTATATAGAACCCCCTGACCGAGGTCTATAGTACACTACAGCATAGAGCTGTTATAGGACGCACCACAGGGGTTACTAGAGATTTTCTTCCCCAAAGGTGTATTTCACAATAAATGACAAAAGCAGGATTATAAAAGGGCATTTCAACTGTACTGTGAGTGACTAGCCTAAAATGCATTGCTCCCTGCACAGACAGTGAGACACACACAAAATATTCGCAACCGACATGTGTGGGTATTGAACCCCTGGCCAAGGTCTATATCACACTATAACAAAGAGCAGTTATAGGTCGCACAACAGGGATTACTACAGAACGTTTTCCACAATGTTGTGTTTCACAATGAATGACATCAGCAGGATTGCCAAAGTATGGCATTTGAAATGTACTGCGAGTGTGTAGCCCATAATTCATTGCTCCATACACAGACATTGGAACACACACAAAATAGCCAGAACTGCCATGGGTGGAGATGGAACCCTACCACAGTTCTAACTGACACTACAGAAGTACACACTTACAGAACGCACTACAGAGATTACCGAGTCCAAGCCTTCCCAGAGGCGTATTTCTAGGTGGGTGACATCAACAACCTTGCTAAAGGTGAGTATATGAACTGTACAGAGTGTGAGTAGCCTAAAAAGCATTGCTCTTTTTTCAGTCAGACACACAGAGATTCACACACAGTTTGTGGATCTGGGGTTACAACACCTACCTAACTATTTTTTCACACTATAGCAGTACGCAGTTACAGGACGCGCTACATAGATTACTGGGTTATGATTTTCCCAGAGGTGTATTTCTAGGTGAGTGACATCAGCAGCCTTGCCAAAGTTGAGTATATGATTTGTACGGAGTGTGAATAGCCTAAAAAGCATTGCTCTTTATTCAGTCAGACACACATTCACACACAAAAACAGTTGCCAAGTATGGGGGTAGAACACCTACTTAACTACTTTACCATACTACGTAATTACAGGATACGCTACAGAGATTATTGTGCTCTAACCTTCTCAGATGTATATTTCTAGGTGAGTGACATCAGCAGCCTTGCCAAAGTTGAGTATATAAATTGTATGGAGTGTGAGTAGCCTAAAAAATGAATTTCTTTCTATACAGTAAGACATGCATATTGACACACACACGCAGTTGCCAGGTCTGGGGAATAGAACACCTACCTAACTATTTTATCACACTACAGCATTATGCAGTTACAGGACACACCACAGAGCTTTCTGTATTATAACTTTCCCAGAGGTGTATTCCTCGGTGAGTGACCCTTGCCACCATTGAGTATATGAATTGCAAGGAGTGTGAGTTGCCTAAAAAGCATTTCTCTCTACACAGTCAGAAACAGACAGATACACAAACACACACGATTGCCAAATCTGGGGTTAGAACTACAATCTAACTAGTTTATCACAACAGCAGTACGCAGTTATAGGATGCATCATGGAGATTACTGAGCTACTGCTCTCCCAAAGGTATATTTCACATTGGATGACCTCAGCAGGCTTGTTATAATACTGCTATGGGGAGGGTGGTGTGTGCATGGGCCTTAACACATTCATGTAGGGGTTGACATGCCACATGAGGGCACACATGGGTTCATATGTCACAGGTACGTGTATACAGCTACTAGATGACTACTTCCTTGTACAGTCATGCTGCACAGCTAGCACATGCACCACATAGTCTGTCATGCTGACAGATACTGGTGGCTAGTATCTGCAGTGAGTGACATCTCTACCTCATGTCTTTGGGGACCTTTGGCTGTGTGCTGGGTGTGACACGGCCGGATGGCTCCTGGTTATGTTCACCCTCTTCCACACATCTATATCCGACTACCTTTGGCTTATTATAGTGTGTTGCCCTTACATACGTGTCTGTCTTCCTATCCACTGTGTGTGAAAGGCAGGAGTGGTGCATGCTGACATGTGTCTGCACTATGAACTGTGACTGCCAGATATGTCTGGGCCACTGGTGTTTGCAGACATGGCCTTCATGTGTTTAAGTGTGTGAGAATGCCCAGTATGGCCATCTGTATTGCATGTGTGAATCAAGTCCAGCTAGTTTGTACTGCAGTGCTGACCTTTGTGTTGTACACTGACAGGTAGCATGCTGTGTTTGCAGGGTATCCATTTTTCATTTGGCATTGACTGTTGCTACATTTCTGCATAGCAGGGGGGGGACACCTGACTGTTTCTACATTTCTACACAGGAGTGGGGGCACACCTGACTGTTACTATAAGTGTCCGTAGGATGGGGGGGGCACACCTGACACTTGTACACATTTTCTAGGATGTCAGGTACTCCATTTCAGTCTGTAGTTTTACCTATCGTGCAGGCTAGAGGCATACCAGTGTACTATAGATCTTAGCTTTAATTACCTACATATTAGTTTCTGACTTACTAGCCTTCACAACTTACATCCTACTTCCTAGCCTGCTGTAGTCTGTCTGTGTAGGCCTGGGGGAGGGATTACACATAGTGCTCATTTAGAGGCAATAGTACAGCAGTTGTTTGTGTTTGTCTACACCTGTTCTGCTGACTGAGACTGTTGTTGGGTATGTGAACATTCCTGACTGGCATGTGTGGTTCGTATGGACACACATGTTGCTCAGCCCATTTCTTGCAATGGGTTTTGTCACCCTGTGTAGTACTGGCTACTATGGTGACTCCAGTATGTGTTACAGATGTCATGGTGCCACTATGGGTGTCTACTGTCTGCTGCCATATCATTCAGCCACCCAATTCCCTCGCATGCTCACATCCATACCATAGCTACAGGTAACAACACATTCTACTCCATTTGGCAATTGGTAGGTTGATTGACTTACCTTGAGGGTGTGCCAGACTTGAGGATGGTGCTGGATGGCTGCCTATGTTGGACGCACATAGTACACTCCCTATACATGATTGAGCACAAGTAGTGTCATGTTTGGCATCTGTTTTACTGTCTGTGTGAGTCAGAGAGAGATGTAATTCCCTGGGTCCCTACTGTGTCAGTGCATATGCTATGCATTGCCTTTTTCCCAAGGCCAGAGCATACTGGGATGCCTCCTTCTGCCTACTGGGGCAGGCTCAGGTTTTTCCTCTTCCGAGTCACTCTGAGCCTGTACAGGCCTTGGCATTGGTGGGGGCCTGTGTAGCCCTGCCTCATGCTGTTCCTGCTGCAGCTGTTTCCGCAGGATCATATTGTGTAGCATAGCACATACCATAATAATTTGGGTACGTGTAGCTGGTGAATACTGCGAGGCTCCACCAGATGTGTCCAGAC
>NC_056728.1:1463945657-1463965657 GCF_019279795.1 Protopterus annectens | reverse complement strand
GTGGATAACAAGGTATGTGTAGGCCTAGGAATAATAGCCACAGGTTCCTCCCAAAGCCCAACTGGGAATATCATGGGGATCTCACAGGCATCAGCATCCAGAGTATTCCACCAGTTCCTGGATGCCATGTCAGCACATGCCAGTGAGCATGTATATTTCCTCAACACCCATGAGGTGTTGGCCAGCAATATGTGTCTCTTCCACCAAATAGCAGACTACCCTGACGTAGTGAGTGCTATAGACTGCACGCACATATGCATCAAAGCACCTCCCGGTGATCAGGGTAGGGTCTACATCAACCACAAGGGCTTCCCCTCCATCAACTGCCAGGTCATATGCGATGCCCAGGGCATTATAATGAATGTGTGTGTTGGCTGCCCTGGAAGCTATCACTATTCCCACATCTGGCATCTGATGCAACTGTACCAGAGATTTGCCAATGGGGACATCCCTTACGGTCACCTAGTGGGGGATGCTGGTTATGCACTGGAGCTGTGGCTGATGACACCCCATCAGAAATGCACACACACCTGAACAAGAATGCCATAATGAGGCACACGCACATACCAGACATAATAGAGGGTGTGTTTGAGATGCTCAAGTCACTGTTCTGGTACCTGGCCACATCCGGTGAAGCCTTGCTGACTCATCAGCTACATGTACTCAAATTGTCATTGTATGTGCCATGCTACATAATATGATCCTGTGGAAACAGCTGCAGCTGGAACAGCACAGGGCAGGGCCACACAGCCCCCCACCAATGCCAAGGCCTGCACAGGCACAGAGTGACTCAGAGGAGGAACAACCTGAGCCTGCCCAGTAGGCAGATGGAGGCGTGCCCAGTATGCCCTGGCCTTGGCAAAGAGGCAACGCATAGCACATACACTGACACAGTAGGGACCCAGGGAATGACACCTCTCTCTCTCTGACTCGCACATACAGTAAAAAGGATGCTAAACATGGCACTACCTGTGCTCAACAAATGTATAGGGAGTGTACTATGTGCATCTGACATAGGCAGCCCTCCAGCACCATCCTCAGTACTGACACACCCACAAGGTAAATCACTCAACCTATCAATTGCCGAATATAGTAGAACGTGTCATTACCCACATCTATGGTATGGATGTGAGCATGCAACGGAATCGGGTAGTTGAATGTTATGCCAGCAGATAGTAGACGCCTATTGTGGCACCATGAGATCTGTAACAAATACTGGTGTCACCATAGTAGCCAGTACTACACAGGGTGACAAAACCCACTGCAGGAAATGTGCTGGGCCACATGTGTGTCCATATGACTCACACATGCCAGTCAGGGAAGTTCACATACCCAACAACAGTCTCAGCCAGCAAAACAGGTGTAGGCAAACACAAACAAAGGCTGTGCTATGGCCTCTGAATGATGCCTATGGGTAACCCGCCAGGCCTACACAGACAGACTACAGCAGGTCAGGCAGTGGGATGTTAGTTCTGAAGGGTAGGAAGTCAGAAACTAATATGTAGGTCAATCAAAGTTAAGACCTGTAGTACACTGATATGCCTCTAGTCAGCATGATAGGTTAGAATGCAGAATAAAATGGAGTACCTGACATACCAGTACAGTCATAGCAAATGTGTACAAGTGTCAGGGGTGCCCCCCATCCTATGTAGAAATTTAGAAACAGTCAGATGTGTCTCCCCCAATCCTGTGTAGAAATGAAGAAACAGTCAGGTATGCCCACCCAATCCTGTGTAGAAATGTAGTAACAATCAGTTGTACCCCCTAATCCTGTGAATAAATGTAGAAATAGTCAGGTGTGCATCCTGTGTAGAAATGTAGAAACAGTCAGGTGTGTCCCCCCACAATCCTATGTAGAAATGTAGTAACAGTCAGGTATGTCCCCCTCACTTCTATGTAGACATGTAGAAAGAGTCAGGTGTGCCCCTTCCCCCAGTCCAGCATAGAAATGTTGCAATAGTCACGTGAGACCCCTCCCAACCACTGTGTAGAAATGTAGAAAGAGTCAGGTGTGCCCCCTATCCCTATCCTGTGTAGAAATGTAGAAACAGTGAGGTGTGATCCCTCAAACCCTATTTAGAAATGTAGTAACAGTCAGGTGTTCCCACTAAACCTATTTAGAAATGTAGTAACAGTCTGGTGTGCCCCCCCAATCTGATGTACACACATCATAACAGTCAGGTGTGCCCCCCACAACCCTATTTAGAAATGTAGTAACATGTATGTGTAGGTAGACAGTACAGCACAGATGCCCAGAGGTGGCCAATGTACCAGGATAGGGTGCAGCATTTGCACAATATGCTGGTGTGTGTGACAGGCTGGTGTGTGTTTCATATTGTGTGAGAGTGATCAGTATTTATGCATGTTGAGGTAAGACCTGGTGGCCATTGCCCAGTAATGCTGATGACAGGGACAAGTTCTAACAACTGCAGTGCCAAAGACAATTCCCACAAATTTAACACATGATAGCAGTAAGCTATTGCAAATGGATGGTGGTAATATGTGTCACCATCTAAAAGACTGACATGGCATGGCTTTTGGTCTAGATATACAAGCAGTGCACCAGGGAAAGTACCCCAGACACACAGTATATATTGTGTCACTGAATTGTACAAACAGGTATGGATCACATTATCTGGTCCTGTAGTAGGGGATACCAGTGTTGTCTGCCTGAACACTTGCAGATCACAAAGGAGGTAGGACTGATGTATTGGGAACCAGCTAACTGGAATGCCTCATGCATATCTGTGTCAGATGCAAGTAGTGTCCATAGCATACATGCACCCCGCTCATGCAAACACCACCCACAGGTACCTCTCTGGTCGTATCCCTGCTGTGGAGTATGGGTACAATATGATCCCACCTGTCTATGGCAATCAGGAAAGAATGCAGCATGCAGTACAGGTGTGTCCATAACCATGGGTAGCCCCTGCCAGCATCCACACCACCTGATCAAGACTGACAGAAGGTATTTGCAAGAACACTTAGCACACCTACCCTGTCACCCCAGGGGAATATACTGTATGGCGGTCTGAGAATGCAGGACTGACAGTATGCAACGGCCTGCCACATCTGGCCTGCATCAACACCTAATGGCCCACAGGCCTCTGTCAAAGGCCTGTATCTCACATGTACTGCCAATGCATGTTATATCATGGACACACAAATAACAACATAACACACTCCACATAAGCCATATGCAAGGCTGTGTGGACAAACCACAGTAACATGTCCACCATGTCCCACTGCATGAACTGTGGACTAACACCAACACGTAGCTGTGATGGGGTGATAACCTTAGGGAAAGTATCACAGAATGTATGCATACTGTATGGAAGAGGATAGAATAACAGAGGGAGGGTGGGAGCATGGTCAGCATGGAATGTGCAAGGTCTGACACAAAGCTGTGTGCACACACTATCCCTGGCTCCAAACACATAAATGGGTGGCTACATACCTTCCCATACATGACAATAGGGGTAATGTCCTGACTCATGGCCCTGCCTCTGGGTAAGCTGTACGAATCTGTACAGCTGTGAGGTATTGCCTCAGCAAGATAAGGCCATACTGTCATGTCCATGGATGTACAAGTATGGGATCCTCTGCCAGCACTGTACCAAGGTGCTGAACCAGATACACAGACCCAGCAGCAAGTGTCTGCAGTTTCACCTCCAGAATGGCATAACTTACCATGAATATGTAGGTGTCTGCCCACAATACCGGACACAGCAGCAGTCGCCCTTGTCCCCAAAGACATCACTGTGCGCAAGAATGTTCACCTGACAGTACATGAGGACAGAAAAAATAACAATGTATAACAGTACACATAGAACTTTAAAAGGCGTGTGAGAAACCAATAAAAACAAACGGAACAGATGACAGTAGAAAAAACAATTTACTCTTAGCGCTTTCGGTAAAACCAATGCTTCACCTTCTTCTGAAGAAGAAGGTGAAGCATTGGTTTTACCGAAAGTGCTAAGAGTAAATTGTTGTTTCTACTGTCATCTGCTCCGTTTGTTTTTATTGGTTTCTCACACGCCTTTTAAAGTTCTAAGTTTGCTTTTGTATTTGTATAACAGTACACATGTCTGAATATCCCTGCTAACAACAGTACCATGTAGCTGAAGCAGCACAGACACAATCACCTACAGTACACACTATCCCCTGCACAGTTTGTCCCCATATTTTCAAATGATCAAAGGATACCTTGCAGAAACAGTTTGCTACCTGTAGGTGTACAACACAAAGGTCTGCACTGGAGTACAAACCACCTGTAATCGATCCACAGATTCAATACAGAAAGGCATACTGGGCATGCTTGCACACTTAGAGAAATGAAGGCAATGTCAGACAACATACTGAAAGGTCATACTGGGCATGCTCACACACTTAACAAATGAAGCCCATGTCTGCAAACAACAGTGGACCATACATATCTGGCAGTTGCAGATGTTAGTGCATACATTCCTCAGTATGCACCAGTCATGCTTTGCACACACATTGGATAGGAATACAGACCTATATCCAAGGACAACACATTATAATAATCCAAAAATAGACCTACATAGATGTGTGGAAGGGAGTGACTGTGACAAGGAGCCATCCATTATGAGGCCTGTCCCACCCAGCATGCAGCTAAATGGCTACAACTACATGAGGTGTAAATGTCACTCACTGTAGGCATTAGCCACTGGTATCCATCAGCATTACAGGCTATGTGGTGCAAGTGCTAGCTGTGCAACATGACTGTACAAGAAGTAGTCATCTAGCAGCTGTATACACATACTTGTGGAATATAACCCTGTGTGTGCCTGCATGTGGTGTATCAACCTCTAGATGAATGGGTTATGACCCATGCACATATACTGCCCTCTCCATAGCCCTACTATGAAAAGCCTGCTGAAGTTATTCATTTTGAAATACACCTTTGGGAAAAATGTAGCCCAGTAATCTCTGTGGCATGTCCTATAACTGTGTACTGCTGTAGTGTGATAAACTAGTTAGGTAGGAGTTCTAATTCCAGACATGGCAACTGTGAGCATGTGTGTGTATGTGTGTGTGTGTGTGTGTGTGTGTGTGTGTGTGTGTGTGTGTGTGTGTGTGTGTGTGTGTGTGTGTGTGTGTGTGTGTGTGTGTGTGTTTGTCCCTGTATTTGTAGATTGCAATACTTTTTAGGCTAGTCACACTTACTACAATTTGAATGCCCTACTTAGGCAAGGCTGCTGATGTCATCCATTGTGAAATACACCTTTGGGAAAGGGGCAGCCCAGTAATCTCTGTGGCACATCCCATAATTGCATACTATTGTAGTGTGATAAACTAGTTAGGCAGGAGTTCTAATTCCAGACATGGCAACTGTGTGTGGGTGTCTCTGTGTAGAGAACAATGTTTTTTTAGGCTAGTCACACTCACTACAATTCAAATGCTCTACTTTGGCAAGGCTGCTGATGTCATTCAATGTGAAATACACCTTTCAGAAAACTGCAGCTAAATAATCTCCACGGTGCATCCTACAACTGTGTACTGCTATAGTGTGATAAAAAAGTTAGGTCAGGAGTTCTAATCCCAGACATGGCTAATGTGTGTGTGTCTCTGTCTGCATAGAGAGCAATGCTTTTTAGGCTAGTCACACTCACTACGGTTCAAACGGCCTACTTTGCCAAAGCTGCTGATGTCATTCACTGTGAAATACACCTTTGGGAAAATTGTAGTCCATTAATCTCCATGGCATGTCCCATAACTGCATAGTGCTGTGGAGTGATAAACTAGTGAAGTAGGACTTCTAATCCCAGACATGGCAACTTTGTGTGTGTGTCTCTCTGTGTAGAGAGCAATGCTTTTTAGGCTACTCACGCTAACTACAAATCAAATGTCCTACTTTGGCAAGCCTGCTCATGTCATTCACTGTGAAATACACCTGTGGAAAATGAGTACTCCAATAATCCCCATGGTGTGTCCTATGACAGCATAATGTTGTAGTGTGATATAGAAATCTGGTAGGGGTTCTATTCCCACACATAGCAGGTGTGGATATTTGTGTGTGTGTTTCTATGTCTGTGTAGGGAGCAATGCTTTTTAGGCTAGTCACACTCACTACAATTCAAATACCCTACTTTGTCAAGGCTGCTGATGTCATTCGCTGTGAAATACACCTTTCAGAAAGCTGTAGCTAAGTAATCTCTGTGGTGCATCCTACAACTGCGTACTGCTGTAGTGTGATAAACTAGTTAGATAGGAGTTCTAATCCCAGACATGGTTACTGTGTGTGTGTGTGTGTGTGTGTGTGTGTGTGTGTGTGTGTGTGTGTGTGTGTGTGTGTGTGTGTGTGTGTATCTCTGTCTGTGTAGAGAGCAAGGCTAGTCACACTCACTGCAATCCAAATAGCCTACTTTGGCAAGGCTGCTGATGTAATTCACTGTGAAATACACCTTTGGGAAAAGTGTAGTCCAGTAACCTCTGTGGCGTGTCCCATAACTGCATACTGCTGTAGAGTGATAAACTAGTGAGGTAGGAGTTCTAATCCCAGATGTGGTAACTGTGTGTCTGTGTAGAGAGCAATGCTTGTTAGGCTACTCACACTCACTACATATCAAATGTCCTTCTTTAGCAAGCATGCTGATGTCATTCACTGTGAAATACACCTTTGGGGAAGGAGTACTCCAGTAATCCCCATGGCACATCCTATGACAGCATAATGCTGTAGTGTGATATAGAACTCTGATAGGGGTTGTATTCCCACACATGGCAGTTGTGGATCTTTTTGTGTGTGTTTTTATGTCTGTATCGGGAGCAATACTTTTTAGGCTAGTCACACACATTACAATTCAAATGCCCAGCTTTGGCAATCTTGCTGATGTCATTCACTGTGAAATACACCTTTGGGGAAGGAGCACTCCAGTAATCTCCATGGCGTGTCCTATAACAATGTAATGCTGTAGTGTGATAAAGAACTCTGGTAGGGGTTCTATTCCCACACATGGCAGTTGTTGATCTTTTTGTGTGTGTTTCTATGTCTGTGTAGGGAGCAATGCTTTTTAGGCTAGTCAAACTCACTACAATTCAAATGCCCTTCCTTGGCAATCCTGCTGATGTCATTCACTGTGAAATACAACTTTGGGAAAAGAGTATTCCAGTAATCTCTGTGGCAAGTCCTATAACTGCGTAGTGCTGTAGTGTAATAAACTAGTTAGATATGAGTTTTAATCCCAGACATGGCAGGCTTGTGTTTGTCATTTGTATCTTGTGTGGAGGTGGCTTTGAGTGTGTAACAACTGGACTCATTGTGGAGTGGGTTTTGCAAATTTCTTATTTGGTGGCCCTAGTATATGCCACAATGTCTACCTTACAGGGATAACAGATGTGAAATAGCTAAGAGGCTGGGGTGCAAATCCATACCCCTACATGTGACATCAAGGCCAGGCAAATAAAGTTAGCAACCCTTGTATTACCCAGAGAACACTCTCAACCCATGTCTCATATACACACACACACTTGCCTAGGCAACAACCGCTATGTTGGTAGTACCCTGCATATTGCCACTGATAGTAACCATATTGTGATTGCAGTGGGCTACAGAGGGCATGGCACCCTATCCATCAGTCCATTAGGCACATACGTGCGGACAGTGCACCTTCCCCATGTTTCCCACTGGACACCTGCAATACCTGAGGTGCCATCAAATGTGACCCACAAAGGACATACCATATCTGAAATACATGCCCTGTATGGGCAGATGCCACTGACACCAGGGAATACCTGTATCATGCTATCAATGTAGGTGCAAGGTCAGCCTGCTGTCCATTAACAGTTCCTGACACATGAGGCCAGGACTGGCACATCTAAGGATAATCTGTGTACACAAAATGGACCAGACACCCCAGGTACAGTGCCACATGTCACTGTACAAGCATGCGGGGCATGTGCACATCCCAGACACTGTCCATGTCATGGGCTAAGGAACACATACATGGCAAGCAATGCACAGCAATGGCCACACGCAATAGTTACTCAGGTGACAGGATGGTGAATACAATACCCACCTGTGTGGGCAAATCCAGACATAACACCCCCGAGCCACAATGCAGACCATTGCCATGTGGCCTGATGCCAAGGTATACCCATCAGCTAGCCTTGTATAGCCATCTGGCACAGTCGACCACTACACACACGTGAAGCAATGCACCCATGCATGTCAGTACTGGCACCCTGTGTCTGTGTGTGTGGTGTATGATGCCTATGACCACATTCACACTCACTACAACCCCCATTGGCATACTAAAGCATGCCATCTGATGTCAGACACCTCCACATACCTTTTGCCCATATAACCTACGTATAACCCCTGTGGTGCATGTGATACCTGCACAGTATTGTGTTGTGGCAATCTAACTAGTGATGTGTTGTATTCTTGACCCTGCCAAGTGTGTCAATGTGTGTGGTCCCTGAGAGAGTGTGGCTATGTTGATGCTGACACTTGTTCATGTGGACAGGCATGTGTACTACACCGATCGTATAACAACCATATCACTGTTGCAGATGTCACTCACCATCACATATACATTTGGAGTGCTCCTCAGCATGTAACCTATGTGATGCATCCAATAACTGCATAGACATGTGATAGCAATACATAGGCAGTCAGGGGTTTGATACCCTGTACTGGTAGGTGTGTGACACAAACATGGCTGATGTTTTACTCTCCCGCCCCTCCCTGATATATCTTTGCCTCTATTTGCCTCTTTCACTCCCTCTCTGGTGGCTGAGGAGACTTACACCTGCTTTGCTTAGGCAGCAGCATGTGTATTGCTCATGATAAGCTGATGGCCTCTGCACAAATTGCATCTGTCTTCTAGCTGATTGCATGTGGAACAGCTGTGGCAACATTCCCATAGCCAATTGCATGGGAACACACTCCAACATCTAGGAACATCATGTTGGTGCTGGGCCTTTTCATTCACTGTGAGCAGGAATTAGATCTGTTGTTTGGCAAACAGCATCACTGATGGATTGGGGATTTACCTCTAACAACATACACTGTGGAAACAAGCCAACACACAGGAGGGGGATGTGCCTGACTTGACTACAGACTGTAAGTGCTGCTATACTGCATTTGGAGTAATGTTGGTTTAACAGGGTGTGTGTGGATATGGCTGTCCTACATGTTTAATACCTGTCATGTCAGTGCTATGTTTATGAGGAAACCCCCATCTGTAGGGTCATCTGCAGACTGGGCAGTGTGTGATGCCTTTTGTATTTTGTGTTACCCACAGAGCACCTATCTGTGAACTGCAGAAGGTAGTGTGAGGATTGCAGTCAGTAGACGGTGACAGCTGTGAGAGTTGCTGACTTCAAATCCCTCATATGACATATGTTGCAACAAACCCTGTTACAACAGTAAATGTATGAGGCTATCACAGCAACATGTCAATATTTGCACTGTGTTTGTGCCTCTAGCCACAACTCTGTCAACCTTTGTATATATGTCATGCAGTAAGAGGTGCATATGTTCTCTACACCATATTTATCGGCATCATATCTGATAAGCCAGTGAGATATCAGACTGCTAAACATGTTATATATAGTAGGGGTTATATTTGAGGACATAACCTGGGTATTCTGTGGTTGTGTGTACAGTACTGATGGATATGTCGGCAGTGTGTGTATTGTGAATATGTACCTTGGCCTGTGTACAGATAGTGGTAGATGTCATTGTTCTTGGTCCTGTTCTATCTGATGTTACATGCTGCTCCACTGTATGTTACCCTATCATCTTACATGTTTGTAGGGACAAACACACACATGTCTCATACCACAGACAGGCATCGGACCACACTGTGTAGTGGCCCAGTAAATGTAGGGTTAGTGTGTGAGTGGCACATATGAGGATGGTGTTGATCAGATAGTCCATATACTGTAATATTACGCTAGCTTACCATATGTGGCTGTGTCTGTGTTTACATTGGTTGTGGTTAGGCACTTTCACACAGCTGTCTGTTACTCTGTGCTGTGACATGCCTATAGAGCTTGCTATATATGCAGGTACATGTGTATTCCCCCATATGAAATGTTGGCCAGTGTTGAGGCAGTCTGCCTGTAGCATGCACAGTGCTTTTTTACATGCCTAGCAGCTTAGTGTACTTACCCAGTGAGATGTCATGTCCAGATACTTGCCAGATGTACTGCTGCCTGGCCACCATAGCAGTCATGTATGTCAGACAAAGTAGTGGGATGCTGTACAGATGTATGTCACTAACCAGTGGGTAGTATGTGGTCATGGCACCTCTGTACCAGAGGTTATTATGTGTCAGGACAGACAGGGGTGTGTGAATGCATAACCTATGGGATCAAATGTATACCAGTATTTACATGCTACACCAATCTACTTGGCTGTTAACAGCCATATTGTCAGGCTTGGGCCACATGTCTTGCACTAAGAGGTTCTGTGTATACCTCTGGAATGCCCAGAGTATGTCAGACTGTATATATATATATATATATATATATATTTATTGGCCATATCACTGCTGTAGTCCTGACCAAGGTCTATATCACACTATAACAAAGAGCAGTTATAGGTCGCACAACAGGGATTACTACAGAACGTTTTCCACAATGTTGTGTTTCACAATGAATGACATCAGCAGGATTGCCAAAGTATGGCATTTGAAATGTACTGCGAGTGTGTAGCCCTTAATTCATTGCTCCATACACAGACATTGGAACACACACAAAATAGCCAGAACTGCCATGGGTGGAGATGGAACCCTACCACAGTTCTAATTGACACTACAGAAGTACACACTTACAGAACGCACTACAGAGATTACCAAGCTCAAGCCTTCCCAGAGGCGTATTTCTAGGTGGGTGACATCACCAGCCTTGCTAAAGGTGAGTATATGAACTGTACAGAGTGTGAGTAGCCTAAAAAGCATTGCTCTTTTTTCAGTCAGACACACAGAGATTCACACACAGTTTGTGGATCTGGGGTTAGAACACCTACCTAACTATTTTTTCACACTATAGCAGTACGCAGTTACAGGACGCGCTACAGAGATTACTGGGTTATGATTTTCCCAGAGGTGTATTTCTATGTGAGTGACATCAGCAGCCTTGCCAAAGTTGAGTATATGATTTGTACGGAGTGTGAATAGCCTAAAAAGCATTGCTCTTTATTCAGTCAGACACACATTCACACACAAAAACAGTTGCCAAGTATGGGGGTAGAACACCTACTTAACTACTTTACCATACTACGTAATTACAGGATACGCTACAGAGATTATTGTGCTCTAACCTTCTCAGATGTATATTTCTAGGTGAGTGACATCAGCAGCCTTGCCAAAGTTGAGTATATAAATTGTATGGAGTGTGAGTAGCCTAAAAAAGGAATTTCTTTCTATACAGTAAGACATGCAGATTGACACACACACTCAGTTGCCAGATCTGGGGAATAGAACACCTACCTAACTATTTTATCACACTACAGCATTATGCAGTTACAGGACACACCACAGAGCTTTCTGTATTATAACTTTCCCAGAGGTGTATTCCTCGGTGAGTGACATCAGCAGCCTTGCCACCATTGAGTATATGAATTGTAAGGAGTGTGAGTTGCCTAAAAAGCATTTCTATCTACACAGTCAGAGACAGACAGACACACAAACACACACGATTGCCGCATCTGGGGTTAGAACTACAATCTAACTAGTTTATCACAACAGCAGTACGCAGTTATAGGACGCAGTTATAGGATGCACCATGGAGATTACTGAGCTACTGCTCTCCCAAAGGTATATTTCACATTGGATGACCTCAGCAGGCTTGTCATAATACTGCTATGGGGAGGGTGGTGTGTGCATGGGCCTTAACACATTCATATAGGGGTTGACATGCCACATGAGGGCACACATGGGTTCATATGTCACAGGTACGTGTATACAGCTACTAGATGACTACTTCCTTGTACAGTCATGCTGCACAGCTGGCACATGCACCACATAGTCTGTCATGCTGACAGATACTGGTGGCTAGTATCTGCAGTGAGTGACATCTCTACCTCATGTCTTTGGGGACCTTTGGCTGTGTGCTGGGTGTGACACGGCCGGATGGCTCCTGGTTATGGTCACCCTCTTCCACAAATCTATATCCGACTTCCTTTGGGTTATTATAATGTGTTGCCCTTACATACGTGTCTGTATTCCTATCCACTGTGTGTGAAAGGCAGGAGTGGTGCATGCTGACATGTGTCTGCACTAAGAACTGTGACTGCCAGATATGTCTGGGTCACTGGTGTTTGCAGACATGGCCTTCATGTGTTTAAGTGTGTGAGCATGCCCAGTCTGGCCATCTGTATTGCATGTGTGGATCAAGTCCAGCTAGTTTGTACTGCAGTGCTGACCTTTGTGTTGTACACTGACAGGTAGCATGCTATGTCTGCAGGGTATCCATTTTTCATTTGGCATTGACTGTTGCTACATTTCTGCATAGCAGGGGGGGGACACCTGACTGTTTCTACATTTCTACACAGGAGTGGGGGGGGCACACCTGACTTTTACTATAAGTGTCCGTAGGATGGGGGGGGGGCACACCTTACACTTGTACACATTTTCTAGGATGTCAGGTACTCCATTTCAATCTGTAGTTTTACCTATCGTGCAGGCTAGAGGCATACCAGTGTACTACAGATCTTAGCTTTAATTACCTACATATTAGTTTCTGACTTACTAGCCTTCACAACTTACATCCTACTGCCTAGCCTGCTGTAGTCTGTCTGTGTAGGCCTGTGGGAGGGATTACACATAGGGCTCATTTAGAGGTAATAGTACAGCAGTTGTTTGTGTTTGTCTACACCTGTTCTGCTGACTGAGACTGTTGTTGGGTATGTGAACATTCCTGACTGGCATGTGTGGTTCATATGGACGCACATGTTGCTCAGCCCATTTCTTGCAATGGGTTTTGTCACCCTGTGTAGTACTGGCTACTATGGTGACTCCAGTATGTGTTACAGATGTCATGGTGCCACTATGGGTGTCTACTGTCTGCTGCCATATCATTCAGCCACCCAATTCCCTCGCATGCTCACATCCATACCATAGCTACAGGTAACAACACATTCTACTCCATTTGGAAATTGGTAGGTTGATTGACTTACCTTGAGGGTGTGCCAGACTTGAAGATGGTGCTGGATGGCTGCCTATGTTGGATGCACATAGTACACTCCCTATACATGGTTGAGCACAAGTAGTGTCATGTTTGGCATCTGTTTTACTGTCTGTGTGAGTCAGAGAGAGATGTAATTGCCTGGGTCCCTACTGTGTCAGTGCATATGCTATGCGTTGCCTCTTTACCAAGGCCAGAGCATACTGGGATGCCTCCTTCTGCCTACTGGGGCAGGCTCAGGTTTTTCCTCTTCCGAGTCACTCTGAGCCTGTACAGGCCTTGGCATTGGTGGGGGCCTATGTAGCCCTGCCTCATGCTGTTCCTGCTGCAGCTGTTTCCGCAGGATCATATTGTGTAGCATAGCACATACCATAACAATTTGGGTACATGTAGCTGGTGAATACTGCAAGGCTCCACCAGATGTGTCCAGACACCTGAACCGTGACCTGAGCATCCCAAACACATGCTCTATTATATGTCTGGCCTGTGCGTGTGCCTCATTATGGCATTGTTTTTGAGGTGTGTGTGTATTTCTGATGGGTGCCATCAGCCATGGCTCCAGTGGGTACCCAGCATCCCCCACTAGGTGACCGTAAGGGAAGTCCACATTGGCAAATCTGTGATACAGTTGCATCAGATGACGTATGTGTGAATCATCATAACTTCCAGGGCAGCCAGCACACACATTCATTATAATGCCTTGGGCATCACATATGACCTGGCAGTTGATGAAGGGGATGCCCCTGATGTTGATGTAGGCCCTACCCTGCTCACCGGGTGGTGATTTGATGCATATGTGCATGAAGTCTATAGCACCCACTACCCCAGGGTGTTTTGCTATTTGGTGGAAGAGACGCATATACACCTCACGTGTGTTGATGAAATATACATGCTCAGTGGCATGTGCTGCCATGGCATCCAGGAACTGGTGGAATACTCTGGATGCTGATGCCTGTGAGATCCCCATGATATCCCCAGTTGTGCTTTGGGAGTTACCTGTGGCTAGTATACCTAGGCCTACACATACCTTGGTATTTACTGGAATGCGTTCCCCACGGACAGTTTGGTGTGTCAGGTGTGGCCGGCACAGCTCAACAATTTGCTGTAAGAGGTCTCTGTCCATCCTATAGCGCTCCACTATCTCCAGCTCATGTAGTCCCAGGTAG
Source organism: Protopterus annectens (assembly GCF_019279795.1). Taxonomy (NCBI): domain Eukaryota; kingdom Metazoa; phylum Chordata; order Ceratodontiformes; family Protopteridae; genus Protopterus; species Protopterus annectens. The sequence goes on along the minus strand of NC_056728.1, from coordinate 1,463,951,333 downwards.
GTTACCCTTGTTCTGTACACTCTTCTCTGTCTCTTCACTGTGGGTTGTTCAGCAGCATTCACATCCTTACCACCCTCAGCCTCTTGCACATGATGTTCTATGTTGCCTGCTGCAGCCCTTCTCATTTTGTAGGTTTGTTTGTTAAAATTCCCCCGCATGTAGACACCAGTGGTGTAGAGTGTGGAAAAACCAAAGGGGAAGGTGTTTGCTTAGTTTATAGTATTGTTCTGGGCTGTGCTGGTCTGCTGTCTGTGTAATTGGCTGATTCTGATACATTTCACCAGCCAGCTAAGCTAGTTCTCATTGATTACCTTCCTACTGCTGTTTTCCCTTCCCATTGCCTCCCTGTTTAAGCCCGTGTGCACGCCGCTCAAGCAGAGTGCTCAAATGTGCACACTGCTGCTATTTCCTTGTTTGACTTCCCTTTTCCTCCTGTAGAACCCAGTGCACAGCATGCACACCCTCTTACACTTTGGAAAGAGTGCTAGGCAGGTTTAGACACACCCCTAGCTTAGCTGTGCTAAGCTAGGAGCAATCCTGTGCCACAGGGCTCCAATTCACTTACAGTATGCCTGACACCCTCCCATGATGTCATCTATATCCTAATCTTGCACCCAGCTATTTATACTCTTACACGCTTGGGACCTGCCTCACACCCTGGGGAAAATGGGGATTCACTAACCTTTCCCTCATTTGCATAGGATTGCCTGCTAATGCATAGTTACATGTCCCACACTGGGCCTCTACCCTTAGCAACCATTGCTTACTGGCCAGGTTGTCTTATGCCTGCCACTGACTTGCATGGCAGAATACTGATTTTAGTTACAATGCTTATTTTAGGTTTATTTTATTATTTTCCCCCCGATCCCATTTGCTCGCCGCTGCCCTGTGCTTAAATAGCCGAAATTGGCAAAAAAAATGAAAGTTGTTTTTTTTTTTTAAAAACAGTTTGCAATGCCAATGACCTTCTATGTGGCCATTAGCATGCTTTGTCATTAACATGCAGCCTTTATTTGGAGCTGTCATAGCTCCGTTTTGTAGTTTGCAGAAACATACAAGGTTACTAACCGAGTACATTTCTACAGACTGCACTCGTCCTGCACTGACAGCTGCCGGTTTCCTGGATCACAGATTACCCTCATTTTCATGGTTTTCACCTGCAAATGAGGGTAATTTGCATACAGGAGCACGGTCCATGCAGGATTAGCCTAAGAGCTTATGTGCACGTCCCGGGAGCTCATTCCTGGATCGAACATCGGCCATATTGATGAAAATAGCTCTTAGACTAACCCTGCATGCTATAAAGGGCTTTGTAAATCCAGGGGCTAATGAAGAGCTCAGAACACTAATGTTTTAAAATGAGCATATAAACAAAATAATCTAACATCCCTAACCTCAAGCCTCTTATTTTCAAGGACTGGACATCACAGTGTTATAAGTATATATTATTTACTATGACTAATGTTTTAAAATGAACATATAAACTAAATAAAGTAATATGCCTAACCTAAACTACAGATTGTCAAGGACTGGACATCCCTGCATTTTAAGTAAATATTATTTACTATGGCTATTTTTTAAACCCAAAAATGCACAAATGTTTTATTCTTTAGGTAAACCATGTGGGCACAGTGGCTACTTTCAGGGGTACCCAAAGGTATTGCCTGGTTAAATAACCTGCAAAGAGCCATGCACATGACAGGCAGCATCTTAATAACAGCTCACAACCATAACCCTCTGTGCAAACATACAAACCACCATTGCAACATCTTTACATGAGAATCAATTTATTTTTCCTATATACAAATCATTTTTGTTTTTAATTTTAATTTGTGTATATATTTATCCATCCATTATTTACACACACACACACATACACACACACACACGTATATGTATATATATATATATATATATATATATATATATATATATATATATATATATATATATATATATATATATATATATATATATATATATATATATGGATCTAGGACTGTTGAATGAAACTTCAACATCTCGAATCCAAAATAACTGAACACACTTTAATGAAAGTGCTTTCACCGAAAAAGCGCTTTTGTTAAAGTGTGTTATAAAAGCAATAAATCTTTTTATGAGGGGGCAAGCCCCCTGCACTATGTGGGGGTTGTGCCCCACCCCCTTACTTTAATATTCTCACTCCGAGGTTGAACTACAGTGGTGAAAAAGGAATTTTCCTTCATCTGCACTGTAGTGCAACCGACACAATGAGCATACTTATCCGAAAGTGCTGCTTCGGTTTAGTATGTTAGTTGATTTCTGCTTTGGCAGAAAGTGCCGTCGGGGATCAGTATGGATCCCATATATATATATATGTATATATATATATATATATATATATATATCTATATATATATATATATATATATATATATATATATATATATATATATATATATATATATATATATATATATATATATATACACACACACACACACACACATATATCTTAACAGGTGTCACTGCTTGTTTGGTTAATTTCTCATCCTTCAGATTCAGCAGCATGGTTCATTTTGTTTAAAGTATGCCAAAGACATAAACCTTGTTGCAGACATGTATTATTAATGAAAGGAATCTCACATAAATGACTAAGAAACTTGATGGTACTATGGTAATATAGTCACTTCAGTTGTGACATCACCCATACTTCAGTCTTAGTGAAAATATTTTCCTGCTCAGTTATAGAGATAATCCCCTGGATTCTGCAAGCTCTGCACAGCGTGTAGGACTCGTGCAGGAGCTCCAGCATGCAATATGTCTGCCGTGCGATCCAGGAATAACCTGTAGGGATGTGCACTAGTCCTGCAAGGACTCAGCTCCTGTATGCAAATTACCCCATTTGCAGGAGAAATCCATGCAAATGAGGTGTATTTGCAATCCAGGAAGCTGGAAACCAGCCATGCAGGACTAGTGTAATCTGCAGAAATGTACTCCACCAGTAACGGAGTACATTTCTGCAAATTACAAAATGGAGCCATGACAGCTCCAAATAAAGGGTGCATATCATGCATAAAGCATGCCAATGGCTAACTATAAGGCCATTGGCATGGAAAACACTTGCAAAAAAAAAATCAACTTTTATTTTTTTTAACCAATCTCGGCTGTTTAAGAGTAGGACAGTGGCATGCAAATGGGATCGGGGGAAATAAGAAAAAAAACCTAAAATAAGCATTCTAAAAAATCACTATTCTGCCATTATACTCAATGGCAGGCAGAAGACAACATGGCCAGTGAATAGTGGTTGCTAAGGGGGGAGGCTCAGTGTGGGACATGTAACTATGCATTAGCAGGCAATCCTATGCAAATGAGCGTATTATAGTGAATCCCAAATTTCCCCTACATGATAGGCAGCTGCCAACAGTGTAAGAGCAGGAATAGCTTGGTGCAAGTCTAGGAGTTAGCTGACATCATAGGGGTGTGTCTCAGGCATACTATAAGTGGATTGGAGCCCTGTGGCTTGGGTTTGCTCCTAGCTTAGCACAGCTAAACAAGGGAGTATGTCTGAGGCTGCCTAGCACTCTTTATATTGCCTAAGTGTGTGTGCGCGCCGCACACTGGGTTTTAAAGGGAAAAAAAAGTAAACCAGGAAAGAGCAGCTCTGTGCACATTTGAGCACTGTGTTTGTGCAACATGCCCTCGGACTTAAACAGGAAGGCAATGGGAAGGGAAAGCAGCAGTAGGAAGGTAATCTAGGATAACTAGCATAGCTGGCAGGTGAAATGCATCAGAATGAGCCAATTACACAGGCAGCAGACCAGCCCAGCCCAGAACACTACTATAAACTATGCAAACACCTTTCCCTCTGTTTTTTCCCATATTCTAAACCAACGGTGTATACAAGCGAGGAGTTTTTAACAAACAAAACAACAAAATGATAGGAGCTGCCATACAACAACATGTGGAAGAGGCTGAGGGTGGTGAGGATGTGAAAGCTGTCGACCAACCCACAGTGAGGAAACAGAGAAGAGTGTACAGACTGAGGGTAACCTACCAGGGGCTACATGAGCTGGAGATAGTGAAGCACTATAGGGTGGACAGGGACCTCCTACAGCAAATTGCTGAGCTGTCCCGGCCATGCCTGACACACCGAACTAATAGAGGGGAATCCATCCCAGTGGATAACAAGGTATGTGTAGGCCTAGGAATACTAGCCACAGGTTCCTCCCAAAGCCCAACTGGGAATATCATGGGGATCTCACAGGCATCAGCATCCAGAGTATTCCACCAGTTCCTGGATGCCATGTTAGCACATGCCACTAAGCGTGTATATTTCCTCAACACCCATGAGGTGTTGGCCAGCAATATGTGTCTCTTCCACCAAATAGCAGACTACCCTGACATAGTGAGTGCTATAGATGGCACGCACATATGCATCAAAGCACCTCCCGGTGATCAGAGTAGGGTCTACATCAACCACAAGGGCTTCCCCTCCATCAAGTGCCAGGTCATGTGGGATACCCAGGGCATTATAATCAATGTGTGTGTTGGCTGCCCTGGAAGCTATCACTATTCCCACATCTGGCATCTGATGCAACTGTACCAGAGATTTGCCAATGGGGACATCCCTTACGGTCACCTAGTGGGGGATGCTGGTTATGCACTGGAGCTGTGGCTGATGACACCCCATCAGAAATGCACACACACCTGAACAAGAATGCCATAATGAGGCACACGCACAGACCAGACTTATCCAAAAAACGGAGAAACTGAAAAACTGTAGTAAACAAACAAGCCAGCAAACTGCAGCAAGGGTAGTCCCAGTAGCTCGACACAAAACAAGTCTTCTTTAACGTTTGAACAGTTTATTAAAACATGCAACGTTTTCGTTGCTCTCACAACTTCTTCAGAAAAAATTCAAAGTGATCTAAAAATGTTTAACATCAGCAATGTGGGTTTTAAAAACTCATAAGGCTGCCATAGCCAATCAGTTTATCTGATGTATTACATATTAATGAACATAATCCCTATGTTAACCCTATAATTACATTTCTCTATTAGAATCCTACAAGTCACCCTATTCAAGTTCCATAACCATTACATACCGTCATTTAAAATTCATAGTTTATAATTATTATTCCTAAACATTAAAGGCACTCTATTCAAAAGGATTAAATAAAATACAATAAGCAGTTAATTAAATACATATTCTTGAATATTTGTTAAAATCTATCAAGCAATACCTATTGTAAAAAATATATATAGTCTCATATAACTTTTAAATTTCATATAACTTTTAGGAATAATAATTATAAACTATGAATTCTAAATGACAGTATGTAATGGTTATGGAACTTGAATAGGGTGACTTGTAGGATTCTAATAGAGAAATGTAATTATAGGGTTAACATAGGGATTATGTTCATTAATATGTAATACATCAGATAAACTGATTGGCTATGGCAGCCTTATGAGTTTTTAAAACCCACATTGCTGATGTTAAACATTTTTAGATCACTTTGAATTTTTTCTGAAGAAGTTGTGAGAGCAACAAAAACGTTGCATGTTTTAATAAACTGTTCAAACGTTAAAGAAGACTTGTTTCTGTGTCGAGCTACTGGGACTACTCCTTTGCTGCAGTTTGCTGGCTTTTGTTTGTTTACATGATCTATGACTTTCGGTACTCTGTCAGCC
>NC_056728.1:1463929133-1463945157 GCF_019279795.1 Protopterus annectens | reverse complement strand
ATCATGACGCTTTCCTACATGGTCCGTGTTAGACTTGTGGTTGAGTCAGCATGCCCTCATGAATATTCATGGCACGCTGACATCATACCTTTCAACTGCAGCCTCTGAGTAAAACTTATTTAGTCTTACACAGAGGATTCGTGAATCCGGGGGAATGATTTTGATATTGTGCTGTTCCAAAAATTCTTTTATATTCCTTCTCCTTGAAAAAACTATTCTAGGGAAAGTCCCAAGTAGATTTTTTAATTCACCACTGAAACAAAAATTCCATGCTGTACGAACAACTTCCTCTGTTTCTTTAATTGACTATTGTAAGTTAATACTAAATCCCTAGAGTTAACTGCATCTTGTTGTTTGGATATTATCGCAGTATTAATATTCTTAACCCCTAAAATAGGAAAAAATGAAGTGTTTCTTTTGTTTAGAACTTCATTACGTGTTTTAATCAACAATTTCAGGGGATAACCACTTTCCAAAAACATCCCAATCAAGGTATATAATTCTTCTTCCAAGATTTTATTGTCATTTATAATTCTGGACAATCTTACCATTTGCCCCTTTACAATACCCCTACGTTGATGCAAAGGGTGACAACTACTGTAATGCAATAGTGAGTTACAGTGTGTTTCTTTCTGATATATTTTACTTGTTATACCATCTACACCCTTTACAAGAGTTATATCCAAAAATCTATAAAAGAAACAGAGGAAGTTGTTCGTACAGCATGAAATTTTTGTTTCAGTGGTGAATTAAAAAAATCTACTTGGGACTTTCCCTAGAAAAGTTTATTCAAGGGGAAGGAATATAAAATAATTTTTGGAACAGCACAATATCAAAAACATTGTCTCTAAGATGAGTAGATGCGGTACTTGTAGGATGTGTAGGTATATTAATGATGGCCCTTATGTTAGTATACAAGGGTATAACAGAACTATTTCCTGTCCAGGAAGAGTTAATTGTAATACAACTAAGATTGTCTATTTGGCAACGTGCACCAACTGTAGTTCCTACTATGTAGGGAAGACCATTAGGAGACTAAAAGACAGGATAGGGGAACATCTTAGGGCTATCAAGGGTCATGACATACACAATGCCCTATATGTACACAGTATGAAGTGTACTAACTTTAGCGTATTTGTATTTTTTGTTATAGATAGGGTGATGTTCAGTGAAAGAGGGGGAGATGAGAAATTAAAGGTGGAACTTTTGGAGAATAAATGGCAGATTTTGTTAAAAGCTTTTATGCCACCTGGTTTAAACGAACACATCTCCCTAAAACCAATACTGAAACAAAGGGCAAATGTTATATAGAAGGGTAAAAAATATATACTGTTTTCATACAATTTTTTTTAAAATGTAATTTTTAAAGTGTTTTAAAATGTTGTTATATGTTATGCATATACATATATATTTTTCATTAGCAAGAATTTTGTAGAAACGTATATATTTCACAAAGACAGTTTGTATAAGTGCACGAGCTATATGTAACAGTCTGACATATGCTTCTTTAAGAACAACGTAATTATGGTGTTGGCCAATTAGAGCATTGTTTTACCATTCCCCCGGACTCACGAATCCTCCGTATAAGACTTAATAAGTCTTACTCAGAGGCTGCAGTTGAACGGTATGACATCAGCGTGACATGAATATTCATGAGGGCATGCTGACTCAACCATAAGTCTTACACAGACTGGGTAGGAAAGCAGGGGGCATGTCCGACTGCCGACCAGTCTAAATGTCCACACCCCTGCAAGGTTTGGAAAAGTAAAATGAAAGTACACAAGAGCGAGTCTGCTCAAATGTCCTTGCACCCAACACCACACTCCCTGACATTGTAAACCCCATCGCAGTTATAAAAAGTAAAAAATGAATTTCATTTTTTTTAAATTCCAGAAATAGCTGCCCGTATTTGTGCGTGTGTGCATGGGTGTGCCCATTGTTTAGCTGTAGTTAGCAATTCTGACATGGAAAATCATAAGAAAGCATGTTTATTCAAATCACACCAAATAGCAATAGTGTAATGATAGAGCGTTCGCACAAAGAAGAAGCATTTACAGTTCGAGTCCCACCACTCCCCTTCTTATTTATGTTTTAAATCAGTACATGGAATAATACCTGACAAATATGATTAAAATATCAGTAAAAAGCGGTGAAATGGCCAATGTATCAGTGAACAAAATATATATTTTTAAAGGATCCTGATATATAATTGCTTGCAGTTAAGCAGCGCTTTACCCAGCGCAATAGAGTTGCCTATAGTTTAATAGCGCTTTACACAGCGCAATAGAGTTGCCCATAGTTTAATAGCGCTTTACCCAGTGCAATAGAGTTGCCCAAAGTGTAAGAGAGCTTTACCCAGTGCAATAGAGGTGCCCATAGTTTAATAGTGCTTTAACAAGTGCAATATGTTTGCGCAGACATGCACGCCATGCCAACCAGGGCAACATAGGGCACCATGGAGCAACGTAGAGCAAAGTTGCTTAAATGTAGCCACACCCCCTAGCCTGTCTGGACAGTAGGAAAACAAAATGAATGACAAGGTTCAAACCCAGGACTCTGTGCTTCATAATCAAAGTACAGAACCACTAAGCCATGACAACTTAGGAAAAGCAGCCACTGTTAACATACATATACTTAGTAATGGTAGATTAACCATTCCTAAGCAGGTCTGCAGTCAGCCAAGAATTTTCAAAAATGGCCAATCACAAAAAAGTGGGGGAAATGTGGCATATTTAAGCCCCATAGGCGGGAATACTCACCATAACTGATTGTAGCTCACATCTGCAGTTAGAATGGCTGGTGCTGGAGAGGGTACATGTTTCCGAGCGCAACGTTGGGGCATCGAGGAGTCGAAATACATGGTTTGGCTCCTTGTCCACCGTCATGAGTCAAGACTCTTGCAGGGCCAGTTCCAAGGGATGGAGAACAAGGCAGAGGCTTGGAACCGGTTAGCTCATGACCTCACCAGTGTCACAAGCATTCCTCGGACTGGTGAGCAGGTCCTTCACCACCATGCAGACCTGAAGAGACAGAAGCAGGACCACCTGAACCAATGGATACAGGAGGCCTGTGGGATGCAGGATGCCCCACAATTGAGTAGGTAGCCATGGAATGCAGTATGTAGGAATTGATAATTGATTCTGTATAACGGATGGGTATGTCTCAATATCCCTTTATTTACTTTACAGCTGCAGGTGACTGTGCTGCGAATCAGCAAGCCTATGCAGATAGGCTGCTAAGGTTGCACCACCAGGCAGGATAGTGATTATTCTGCATGTATTGTTATATAAAATAGGGGAGAGAGCATGAAATAAAGTGCTGTAGTCCAATAGTACAGTGATAAAATGCCCTGAATAAGTCCTCTGCATGTACTGTCAGATAAAAAAGTCAGAGAGCCAGAAAAAGAGTGTAGTAACCCATTAAGAAAGGTAACATATGTATGGAATAATATCTCTGCAGGTACTGTCATATAAAACAAGTGAGTGAGCCTGAAAAAGAGTGTTCTAATCTATTAATAAAGGTATAATATATCTTGAATATGTCTTCCATATGCACCTTTATAACAAAAAAAGGAGTGAGCCTGTGGAAAAGTGTGTAATGTCATTAATAAAGGTCTAAAATCCGGAGCGTGTGTCACTTAGTTTGAAATGTTGCTGTACCCTTGCATTATACAAATAGTACTGTTTTAAAAACTGCTGGCAACCCAGAGTTGTGCAGTCCCTTATAAAGTGAGTGATGGAAGTGCAAGTAGCTGTGAAGCATATATACAGTCCTCAACAGTCAGTTACTGGCTGGCATGCATAAGTAAATCTGGCACACGAGTAGCATGTTAATTTGTTCCCCAGAAATGTGAGTGTGTCAAGAAATGCAGGGTTCTGTACAAATAGAAGTGAAAATGTCATGTGAAAACATCCAGATATGTAGATAAAGAAATATAAATGCAATCAAGGAATATGTAGCAGTAACATCTGCATCTTGGACAGTTAGTATGTCAGATATAGGTCAGGCATATATTGAACTAGCCAAACCCATTACACAACCTAATGCATGGTGGCAAGTGTAATAATACATGTAGGGGATATACACTTGCAGTCACTAGGAATGTAGTGTAGACTAAAAGTAATTATAAGATGTTAATCGAGGTTTTTTTCTACACCCTACTGTATGTGCATAAACCATGCAATTCCACACCTCAATGGGTATGTGTAATCTTAAATATTTGTTGGGACATATGTCCTATTGTTCTATAAATATTTGCATTCACGTTGATGCATGTGCCCTGTTCAAACACCACAATCATGGTGGCCTGTTGCTACCAAACATCCCTGCATGCTGTTTGAATATCCACTGTCATTCAATATATGCATGTGTTATGCTTGCTGTTCAACTGTTGGAACCTTGGTGTTTTTGGGTTAATGGGAATATTACTGCATGCTGTTACAACTAATCTGGAATGCTGTTGTTTATGTTGTAATTAAACACACCTAATCACAGAACGTATGAGAAGGCCGGTCCCAGCGGACCCACCTGTCTCTCCTCAGCTAGCGAGTGCACCTGGCACCAGCAGGTCCTCTGCCCAGCCAGGGCTCCCCTCCTCCATTGGTCCTGTGCCACCTTTCGGTGGAAGCGCTGCAGGGGATGGAGCTCGGCCCCCCGTGCATGCGTGGGTGGAGAAGGGCCACCTGTCACCCTTTGAAGGGTCCAGGCTGTGGTGCGTAGGGAGATCCATTCAGTCACTGATCCCCTACACCAGCTCGAGGCGAGAGTGGCGCATCTCATGGTTGAGCTTGCCCGTCCTATGCAGCCCCCAGCACAGCCACCCTCGGGACTGTGAAGGTGCAGTGGTGACTGTAAAAGGGTGGGGATCTCAGTTCCACTGTTACCATCTGTGGGCTCATGGACTTGCGATTTCCAAACATCCGTCCCCATCAATTGTGTTCACCCACCCCATGTTCCATACACCGCCACTGTATGCATCTTGTCTGTTTACCACCCCAGCCTACCTCCCCGAACATACCTACTTCCTCTACCTCACTTTCCACTCTCACCTGGAAAAACAAAAAGGTCAATCCGTACTCACAAAACAATTACGCCCCATACATAGCTGCCCATTTCACACACATGTCCACTGGACATGTAAACTGATAATTATAATTGGCAGTACAACATACTTTGTTGTCCTCACCCCTCTCCCAGGGGTTGAAGGTTTCAAATTTCACTCCAAATTTGTTGCATATGCACAGCTGTTGCTGGTAAAGAAATGGGCAGCTATGGACCTTTCCTACACCCATCCTGCACATCCCGAGCTTGTTTACCTACAGTCTGTCCCTCTTTGTGCCCCATTTTTCACCACTTTCCTATCTATATATAGCTATATATATATATATATATATATATATATATATATATATATATATATATATATATATATATATATATATATATATATATATATATGCATAGAGAGAGACATGGGGCCATATGTACTGCAGCAGGTGTGTGGTGGCCAAGGCATGGACTGTAGACAAGTGTTGATACTGCAGTGCCATTCCTCCTTTCCAAAACACTGTACCCATTAACTACCACATAGGTAGAGATCTACCCAACACCGAAGGTGTGAAAAGGGAACATGGGATACAAGTGGACATTAGCCACCTCTTTGATAAGACAGTGCCACACTAGACCTGTAATCTGTCAGTGTGGTATGTGTCATCACAACAAGTATGTCATCTCGGGAAATATAGGTCAGTGTTCCCCTCTACTCATCACAATGCCCTGTGTGGTATGTACATCACATGACAACTACAGCAGGTGGAAAGGCCACAGACATACCTCACAAAGGGTAATACTGGCCGCAAACAGATGCCCTATGCAGACTGACTCACAAAACCACATCTAGACTGTATTGCATACCGGCCACACAGAGGTGACCTCTGCCGGACATACAGAGGTATGTCACACCCATAGCTGGGTGACAACCACCATGGCAACATATCACAATCCCTCCGGGATACATGCTCTAGGGCCCTAAACCTCATTAGCTCACTAAACAGCAGATGTAAAAGGGATAGGTTCCTATCTCACAGATATGCCATACACTGGAATAGACCACCTAGCAATAGCAAACAAGGCTCCTCATTAGCAGTTGTCATAAATACCCCTGATGATTGTTTGGGAGATTGGTAATACACCCCAGGAACCCCATCTGTGGTTCTGTTTGGCAGGGGCAAGTGAAATCAAAGTACATGTGTGTCAAAGGCCAGGGTAGCATATGGCTAGGCTGCTGCAGGCCATAGGGCCAATAACATATTACCTACCTATGACACTATGCACTCACACATGTACTCAATTCAATACCTACTATGTGAGGTTGAATATGTGTAACGCTGAATGTGTGCAAGGTCTGTAAAGGTGTGGTAAGTTAGTGTGAAATTGTATCTGACATGGTATTGTCTATCCTAGCTTTGACACCAGTAAATGATGTGTATTGTACTGTTATGCAGACATAGTAGTATGGCATACAATGTGACGTAGTTCCTTTTTGACGACCGTGGTGTCTCATTGTAGGCTAAAGCAATACATGTATGCTTAGTGAGTGGTACTGCTGGTGAATCCAACTCCCATATGAACTGTAGTACTACCTGAAGCTGTAGGCCTAAACAGCACAGTATGGTGTGTGTTCACATTGCTTGGAAGCACTGTCTTGTGTGTTTCCTGTAGTCTGCACAGAGGACAAAACTCAGGCATAAGGGTTTGTAAGTAGTGGCACACAATACTGTATGGTACACAGGTAATGGCCATCTGTGTTGGCATACAGTGGTGTATTGTATGTTTGTCTGATGTGTGTGTAATTATGCCTGTACCATGGCTGCAATCATATGTGTGTTACAGGGTATATGTGTGTATCCAGCAACATATATACTCTGTTACCGCAGTATGCCACCTATAGTAACAACTGTACACATATGTTAGGCAGGGCTATGGCATCAATGACTAGGGTGGTTGACTGGTACTACTGTAACTGTACTTTACATTCATTGCAATGGATGACATCTCTGTTTGTGCATTGGCGTAATATATACCCCTATGTCGAGGTTGTGCATTGTGTCACAAACAGTGTGCCGGGTACTGTTGTATGGTGGTGTGATATATAAAGTGTGCCAGGCACTGTTAGTCAGTTGTGGCCTAAGAACCAATAAGTGGTATTGAATGTGTGCAACCTCTGACAGACAAATGGATGGTATATATGTCAGTAAAGTGATATCTTTGGTTAAAGATTTATAGTGTGCCACAGGACTCGCTCACACATATTGTTCATATCTTTTTCAGCCAAATGGCCCACCAATGCAACCCGTCGTGCACAGCAGCAGAGGAAGATGAGATTGTGCAAAGCCTGGTGCAGCAGTACACAATGCTGTTTTCCCGAAGCAGCCAGCACCAGCAGGAGCGGACTGCACTGTGGCATGATCTTGTTCGTCGGGTAAATGACATAGGCATGCATAACCGGACATATGAGCAGGTACACCATCATTGCAGTGATTTAATTAGACATGTCCGGCAGCGTGCGTCTGATATCCATAGACAACAGCTTGCCACAGGTGGTGGGGTGGCCATTCATTCCCCCATCACCAGAGTGGCGGAGCTGCTTCTAAGAGTGGTGGCTCCTGGACAACAGCAGCAACAACCTGTGACATGTGTTGTCATGGAGGCTGGAGCCACCCAGCATGTTCACATGGAGCGAGCAGGTAACATGCCCTATCTGTAGCCTACAGTTAACTGTATTGTTAGATTATGTCTACGTGAGATGTGTACTGTGTGTTTAGCAGTTGTGCTGACTAGTGCTGTGCAATACTGATATTTGGAATATTATCTCTACACCTGTGACTGTTGACTGTTGTTCTACTGTAGTTTAACATGCCCACTGTAGCAATGCCTCAGTTGTGGCCACTGACAAACTCTTTCATATCCTCGTAGGTCCCTCTGGTGTGACAGCAGGACAGACGATCCATGCTGATGAGTGTGGTATAACTGCATTGTTGGTAATGAAATGTGCATGTCATAGGTGAGGTGTAGGCCATATACACGTAACACACCTATGCATAATGCATGCCATGCATGTTTGCTGTAGGACGTTGCACAGCTCAGTAATGTCAGTAGCTGCCTCAATGACATGCAATACACAGAGCATCAGACACAGCTGTGGCAACACCGTACTGCACATTGGATAGGCATAGTCTCTACAGCTGTACACAACATAACACGTTTATCATACGCAGTACACAAAAACATGCTACATATGGCATTACCACACACCCGCTGTAAAGTCACATTTCAGTATTCCACGTCATCCACACACACATGATGTACCTCAGGGGTAGAGGCCTATCATGGGGCTGTGCAACACTCTTCAATACATAACACAGTCGTGTTAGGCAATGCTCCCTATTGGGCACCTCACACACCCATGTATAAAGTGGCTGTGTAATTGTGAATCTAGCCACGGCACTGCAGTTCAGGTACAGCATGCTAGGCGGTGGTCTGTCACACATTAGTTGCCATGAGTGACCACAAGATGCATGATAATGATGGCACATGGTGCTACACCCCATCCAGTTACAGTGACCACAGTACTACACATAGCAGTCATTGCTTTGCACCTCAATGTTGTGTGTGTGCAAACATATGCACCTATACACAATATGCATAGCATGTTGTGTGTGTGCTTACATATGCCAGTATACACAATATGCACAGCAGTCGCCATCTGTACAAAGTGTCTCATATATGTCCTGGAATGCTATTGGGTGTATAGGTCACATGACACACATTGGGTATGTGTGGTGTTTAATGTTGCAGTCGTGTAGCATGTCATGTCATGGCTGGCACCGACATATCTGCAATATGTCCCACACTCACCATAACCACTGTACAAGTGCCATGTTGAACATTGGGATTCCTTCACGCCTACATGCACCACTCATCCCGTGTGTGTACATAGCATACATGTGCTACACCTGTGCCCACTATTATCTGCTATGGACACAGACACTGTAATCACACATGGCAATCTATGTGTCACCCAGTTAACACATCAGCCATGGTATGTATACCTGTGAGAGATGGTGCACAGGACATTGCAGAGCTGATAATACATGCACAGCAATGTTGTGTCCATGTACACATTGTGTTCCAGGGTGTAGCCAATCACTGAACAACTACATACATGCATCAAAGCCATGTATAATGTCATTAAATAGGGCTGTCTACACTTGCACTGCATGGTCTTGAGTAACACATATTCTGCATGCTGACACGTGTGAGGTGACTGTTTGCCTTGTGATACTGTCACCCACCTTCACCCACTATTGAGTATGTGTTGGATTGCTGGCTTGTGTGTGTGTGTATGTGCTGTAGTGAGGAGTGTATTTGTGTGCATGTGTGCATGTGTGCATGTGTTCATGTGTTCATGTGAGCATGTGTGCATGTGTTCATGTGTGCATGTGTTCATGTGTTCATGTGTGCATGTGTGCATGTGTGCATGTGTGCATGTGTGCTAACATGTACAGATTGTAAAGTGTGTTTCCTGTCTTCCTCTCACAGGTGCTGAGTTTGGGGTGGCTGAAAGCAGCAGGGAACCTGAAGTCACTGCCACTAATAGTGGAGATGATGAGACATGTATTTGGGCACAGGAAGGTTTGACAGGGTCTGTCGTTGGTCCACCAATCAACAGTACACAGCGTCCCACCCCATCTATGTGCGCACTCATACTGCCGATACATCCCTCATCACCAATGGCCTTAGCCGAGGGACAGCATACAGTTGGCATTGACCAGGAGAGTGTGGTACCCATGGCACTTGCATCCCCTCACAGCAGCCATAGCTGGATTCCAGGAATGGTACCACATAGGCTGATGTCCAGGGGTTCTCGGGGGAGCACCACTGGTCGTATTGCCAGTGGCAGACATGCCCCAGAGGTATTACAACCTCCAGTATGTTCTGGGCTGTAATGCAGGCACAGGCATGTATGGAACGGTACACCAGACAGGGACTAAGGGAGCAGAGGGCCCATTACACCGCTATCAATGATAGCATCCGTGACCTTGCCAGTGCCATCCAGAATTACACTGAGGTCATTGATAGACATTGTGGGGAGACAATAGATGCCCTCCACAATGTGTCTTCCATGAGCCAGTACCGTGCGGGACGGGTGAGACGTCGACGCAGACGCATGCTAGCAACAGCAACAGCTGGCAGTGGTTGCGGACGGCACACAGATCACAGCCGCTCCCATAGTGGCAGTACCAGCACCAGCAATGTTGGGGCTGGCCTGTCTATTGACCGTCCTAGTAGACCACGTGCACGTGGCTCTGGCCAGTCCCAGCAGGGACATGGGTCCACTCATTATACCTCTGCCTCTGATGATAGTACCCAGTCCGGGTTGGTATCCGATACTGACCATAGCACCCCTGCCAGGCACAGGTACTGTGTCTGTGCCCAGAGACAGTGATCTGTACAGCCTAGCAGTTACAGTCTGTGGCTGTCCAACAACCTCCCGTATATGGCAGCCACATGGTGGAGCTGTGTGCATGCAGACACACACACATTAACCAAACAACTAGGGCTCACACATACACACACATATTACATCAACATTGGCCCATGCTGTACTGTTGTCCCTCACACATGCACACACACACACGCATGCACAAACACACACACACACACACACACACACACACACACACACACACACATGTCGATTGGATGGGTCAATGTCGGGCTCTAGCAAACCAACAACACACCCTGTGCATATGATGACACCTGTGCCACCTCCTGTCATCTGTAACATTGATGCAGGAAGAGGCTAATATGGTTCTAATGCACAGAGTGACATGATAGCAGTGTAGCAATATTAGCAAGTTGTCAACAGGAAAGTGTAATGATATCCTTGTAGGTATATCTGAGCAGGCATTATGCATCACAGCTCTGATTGTCAATGTACCATTGTTTACAAAAGTGTTAGGTCTGAGTATGTATTGTCCACCCATGTGCCACTTGGCTGAAGTGTTCAGTGTTGCCAGCATGTGTTAGTGAGTGGACAGTGGACACATGGGACATGTGACATACCCTGTTGCACACATTATTAACATCTCATAGTATCTTTTGATGGCCAGTATGCATTCTACTACAGATATGTGCTAACATGGGTACACATGTGTGTATGACATGGGTTGACACTATGCTGTGGGTGATACTGTTAATATCTGTCAATGATTTGCAGTCTGGTAGTATACACAACCTCAACAGCATGACTATAACCAATCATTAGATGATGTCCTGACAAATGACACACATTGTAGGAAACTCAGTAACAGTTGGATCCTTCCGGTACTATACTATAACAGTTACCAGTGGTATTGACCACCACCCATTCCTGGGAACACACTTTTTTGGCATATAGCCCTCTTAGGTACATGCAAACACACTAGGGATATGTCCATCCACATCTGGAAATGCATGCATTGGCCTACAATGCATTCCCTGTATGGGACGCATATCCTACATAAGGGTATCATACAGACAGATACCTGTTGTCCAATACATGCTGTATAGCAGTAAGCTGACTATGGCATAGTCATCCACATTTACTATACATACTATCCCGACAGTAACACATAGGTGGTAGCCCTCAACATGTATGTTGGGTACCAATGTGTACATACAGCCACATGTTATATCATCTGTTCCTTGGTATCCACATATCCATAGGTATTGTGGAGTCCCTCGGTGTGTCACATAAGACATTAGGGGCCTGAATGCATATCCACAGGGCTGTTGTACACCTATAATGACTGTCCATTATTGCCAGTCGTTGTTGTGTATGGACATGTCTGACATATACCCCAGGCATGTACCCTCACTCACAGTACTCTATAGTAACTGTCATGGGTGTGTGTGGCACAGATGACCTTGGACACAGATCACTACAGTGGCCGGGCTTGTCACATACATGCATATGTGACTTACAATCTAAGAAGCAGCGGCACAATCTGTCAAAGGAAACAAATGTATTCATGTAGTATGCAGCCTTCACACCTATGTACTGATTGAGGTCACATGTACAGATATTTATTTGCCACACAGATACCTGATATGTGCAATGCACATACTGTTTTAATCATGATATGTCATACCATAGTAAAAGCAAAACCCACACTGCATTGACCAACTGTGTCACACACACACTCCGCAATTGCAGGATTCAAACCCCTACATATCTATGTTATGATAGAGATACGCATTAACACGGTGCACTATATGTTTTGCTGGGTGGTTGCTCTTCTCCAGCTATATTTGTAGGATGCTGACATCATCAGACTTTCCAAAGAGGAATGCACCTCTTTTAATGTGTTTTCCTAGTCTCCAAACAGGGCACTCTTCTCAAAGGAAATCACACACATACACTGTCAGCTTTTGCAGGATTCAAACCCCTACCCAACTATGTCATGATACTAGAAAGATACGCATTAACAAGGCACGCAATATGCTTTGCTGGGTGGTTTCTTTTCTCCAGCTATATTTGTAGGATGCTGACATCATCAAACTTTCCAAAGAGGAATTTACCTCTTTTAATGTGTTTTCCTTGTCTCCAAAAAGGGAACTCCTCTTAAAGGAAATCACACACATTGTCAGTGTTTGCAGAATTCAAACCCCTACCTAACTATGTTATGATACTAGAAAAATACGCATTAATACAGTGCGCTATGTGGTTTTGCTTCTCCTGCTATATTTGTAGGATGCTGACATCATCAAACATTGTAAAGAGGAATGTACCTCTTTCAATGTGTTTTTCCAGTCATCAGAAAGGTCACTCTTCTCAAAGGAAATCACACACATACACCCACTGTCAGTGTTTGCAGGATTCAAACACCTACCTAATTAGGTTATGCTATTAGAGAAATACACATTATCATGGCGCACTATATGCTTTCTGGGTGGTTTTCTTCTCCTACTATATTTGTAGGATGCTGACATCATCAGACTTTCCAAAGAGGAATTTACCTCTTTTAATGTGTTTTCCCAGTCTCCAAAAAGGGCACTCTTCTCAAAGGAAATCACACACACTGTCAGTGTTTGCAGGCTTCAAACCCCTACTTAACTATGTTCTGATATTAAAGAGAAACGCATTAACAAGGCACTCTATATGCTTTGCTGGGTGTTTTTTTTTCTCTAGCTATATTTGTAGGAGACTAATATCATCAGACTTGTTTTCAGGATTCAAACCCCTACCTAACTATGTTCTCATACTACAGAGATATGCATTAACATGGCATACTATATGCTTTGCTGGGTGGTTTTCCTTCTCCATCTATATTTGTAGGATGCTGACATCATCATACTTTCCAAAGAGGTATGTACCTCTTTTAATGTGTTTTCCCAGTTTCCAAAAAGGGGACACTTCTCAAAGGAAACCACACACAGTCAGTGTTTGCAAGATTCAAGCCCCTACCTAACTATGCTGTGATACTAGAGAGATGAACATTAACGTGGCACGCTACATGCTTTGCTGGGTGGTTTCTCTTCTCCAGCTATATTTGCAGGATGCTGACATCATCAGACTTTCCAAAGAGGAATGTACCTCTTTTAATTTGTTTTCCCAGTCTCCAAAAAGGGCACTCCTATCAAAGAAAATCACACACATACACACAGTCAGCATTTGCAGGATTCAAACCCCTATCTTACTATGTTATGATGCTAGAGAGATATGCATTAACACGGCGCACTATATGCTTTATTGGCTGGTTTTTCTTCTCCTGCTATAGTTGTAGGATGCTGACATCATCAAACTTTCCAAAGTGGAATTTACCTCTTTTAATGTGTTTTCCCAGTCTCCAAAAAGAGCACTCCTCTCAAAGGAAATCACACACATACACCCCCCCACACACACAATGTCAGTGTTTGCAAGGAATCAAACCTCTACTTAACTATGTTATGATACGCATTAACACGGCACGCTATATGATGTGCTGGGTAGGTTCTCTTCTCCAGCTATGTTTGTAGGATGCTGACATCATCAGACTCTCCAAAGAGGAATGTACCTCTTTTAATGTGTTTTCCCAGTCTCCAAAAAGGGCACTCCTCTCAAAGGAAATCACACACATCCCCTCCACACACAAACTGACAGCATTTGTAGGATTCAAACCCCTACCTATGTTATGATACTAGAGAAATACGCATTAACATGGCGCGCTATATGCGTTATTGGGTGGTTGCTCTTCTCCTGCTATATTTGTAGGATGCTGACATCATCAGAATGGACATGGTAATGTGTGTACACTTTGTTTTATGCAATCCTAGGAATGAGCCATGTGGGTCAGCAGGTGTCAATAGCTTGAACAGGACCCCATAATTCTTACCTTGTGTGATCTATCTGTGGACACATTGACATTCCTTCATATGTCAACACATATTTATGCACAGATTGTTGGTTTTGTGGATTACGTGATATGTGTCAGGATGTTGATAAAGGGCTATTCAAAGTCTATGTGGACATGTGTAGCTGTGTTAAGTGATGTATGTCCTGGTGTCTACTCTTCTCAAACAGCTCCATAGCATGTTTGGGAACCATGATCTGCACATGAACATGCTATGCCCACAGTTGGTAGGTTGTGTGTTTGTCAGCTTCCAATAGCTCTGTTTATGACTTCAACCATGATGGGACTCCCATGGCCTGCAGATCAGGACTTCATAGGCTTACTGGGACTATAATTTCCCATGGTGTGTTGTGCACCAACACTTGTGGGGAGTGCCATATGTTGCTGTAACACATTCAACGGTTCCAGATCCTGTGGAGAGGGTGAGGCTCAACTGACTGTTCAGGTGCAGGGTCTGTTTGTTCTGTAGTTCATGCATGACACATATTGGGAAGCAATGTAATCCAGTTGCTGCCATGCTTTTGGCTTTGGGAGGAGCTATTCAGCCATTCTGCATGTGATATCTCCTGGTATGATGTCTGGGACTATTGTCAGTGGGAAGTCGGTATGTCTATATGGGCCTGTCTGACAGGATGTAGGCATTGTCAGTCAGGTACAGTTGGACTGACTCAAGGCATATATGAGTGTACATTGCTATTTATGACATAGCTGAAGGAGGTGTCATGATTCAGTCTGGAATCCTTCTCAGCTACTCTTTACAAAACACCAACAAACCTGAGCACTAATCCCTGTTATACTCTTTTAGACACTTAACACCCTACTGTTAATTTGCTAAGGTTATTTTTTTTTAGGTTAGAGTAAATGGGTGAGGCATAAAGAAGAGTAGAGATTAAATGAGAGTGAGCAATTTTGGTTCTTGCTGATTGTGTTAGGAAGGGTTTGATTTTGTATAAGGAGCCAAGTTTTTTGTTTACAGATTTTATAGTGTTATTTATATGGCTGTCAAAGTTAAGGTTATTATCAATAGTAATTCCTAGCAGTTTAGTGGTGGGGTCTGGGGATATGAGGGTACCGCTGTTAGAACTAATTGAGAAGTCTACTGGGGAGGACTTACTGGTAAGTGCAAAGAGTAGGGGCTTTGTTTTTTTAGCATTTAGAAGGAGGCAACACTTTAAGAACCAAGTCTCAATTATGTTGAATACTTTTTAGGTTGAAGAATGTAGTTCTGAGGGGGAGTTAGCTGAGCATATGATTGTTGAATTGTCTGCATATTGTATACAGGTGGCTTGAGGAATTGCTATGTGCAGGTCATTAATGAATAGTGAAAATAGGAGAGGTCCTAGAATAGAGTCCTGAGGGACTCCAAGGGTGACTGGCAGGAGGGATGAAAGGTTCTGCTCCCAGAGAACTGCTTGTTGTCTATTGCTAAGGTAGGACTTGAACCACTGGATAGCCATAATATCAAGGGAAAGGGACTCTAGAATGTTAATAAGAAGGGTGTGGTTAACCATGACAAAAGCTTTTGCGAGATTGATAAAGAGTGCAGATGAGAGGGTATTACTGTTACGATTTCTATTGATGGAATCTGT